>NC_036643.1:2225758-2227800 GCF_002806865.2 Cucurbita pepo subsp. pepo
AAAAAAAAAAAAAAAAAAAAAAATATATATATATATATATATATATATATATATATATATACTAATACGTATATTTAGCACATTTTTATTATTTTGACTATTTACGTGCGACATATCTCAAATCTAACTATTTACTTATCAATCGACCTAGGTAAAATATTAGGCCAAAAGTATGTTTAAGCTTTTAATGCTTCGATTGTTTTTAATTTAGTCGTCCACATTGAAATTGTTAGTCTAGTCGAAATTTTGGTACAATTACAATTATACCCCGTGGTTGTTAAACAATAGAATTGGCTCGTGGAAGCATACATATAACATGGCTAATTGAATTAGTAGAATAGCCCATATATATATATAGGTAGCTATATAGATAGAAGTTAATAAAATTGGTAAAATTATTAAACTTTTATCGATAAAAAAACACGATTACTCCAAATTAATAGAGTTTAAAATAATAAATTTAATAATATTAAACGTGTTTAGCTAATTTATTGAATAAATTTATAGACATATTTATTTAATACGAAATTAAAAGTTAATAATTTGTCGGTAAAATTTAATTACCATTATTTCATATCACCCAAAAATAAAATCAAAATGAAAAAAAAAAAAAGAAAAAAAAAACATGAAGAAGATAATTACATACATTTAAATATAGTTATATATTACTACTGATAATTAGATAAAACCTAACTTATTAATTTATCTACATGGAGTTCTGAAACATTAAAATTTAAAAATAAAAATAAAAAGTAAAATAAAAAGTTTTTTTTTTTTTTTTTCGTTTCATTTTGTTCATAGGAATTATTTTTTTAAAGTCGAGAACAAAGGCTTTAAGGGTTTCATTTCATAGCGAGTTATCGCTGTTCATATTCTGCAGATCAAAGCAGCTCTTGGATTTGAAGCCATTAACGAGCTTCCGATCATGGAACCTGTGCCCTAGGGTTCGTCCTCTTCGTTCGTTCTCTTCATCTTCTTCATCTTCCTCATCGCTTCCTCGATCTCTGTCCTCTGAATCGGAACCTGCAGCTGCTTCCTTGTGATACTTTTCTTCTTCGTCTTCGTCCAGGGCTAACAGAGGCATCGATTTAGGGTTTGGCCAGTTGTAGAACGAAGCTTTTCTCGACCATTTTGACGCCATTAAAATCCTCTTCCTCTTGTTGAAAGGATTCTCCGGCTTCTCTAAATCTTTCACTTGAATCACCTCTGATAGATTCGCAAACGACTTCGATTTCCCCGAGAAATGGCTCGATAATCCTCTTCTGCAATTTCATTTTCCCCTCCGGGAGAAATTTTATCAAATTAGAGAGTTGTAAATTGCAAATTAGCGTTGAAATTACTTGATTAATCGGAAGTTTAAAAGTTCAATCACTGACTCGACTTCGATTTTTGGTTTCTGGTTTATAAGAGAGGGAAAATTTAAGAGATAGAGAAACTCACTTGATCGGAAGAGCGTCTTCAAGAGAATCTAATCTGCATAATCCTCCTTCCTTCGACTTACTCTGAACCTCACCGCTGCCTCCGTCGTCATCAGAATCGCCGTCAGGAACTCCAATCGACGACGAACTCCCCGACGAATTTTCCCCAATCGAGCTACCAGATCCGGAGCCGCGAAAACTCGTCCGACCTCGGTTCTGAGTCTCGACTACGGCGGCTGGATTCTCCGGCGTAAGAGAGACGCCGTCAAACGCCGTGGCCGCCGCAACCTCGATGTTGAACGTCGGAGGACCGAACATAACTTCCATCAGTTAACGGCGGGAGATCGACTCCGTCTCACTAGTGAGGCGAGGCGGACTTCCGACCTTCCTCCGCTCTGCTTCTCCTCGCCGGCTACGCCCAAGGACTAGGTCTCGTTGTCATCAACCGGCGGCGGTTGCCTGATTGGTACTGACTTCTCTGGTAGAGAGAGAGAGAGATTAGTAGGGGATAAGGGGGTCTCTGTGAACTTTACAGAGAAAGGGATATTTTAAGAGTTTTGAGGGAGGATTTCGTTTGGAATTTGTTTTGTTTTGTTTTTTTTTTTTTTTTTTTTTTTTTTTTTT
>NC_036643.1:2228053-2354661 GCF_002806865.2 Cucurbita pepo subsp. pepo
TTTTTTTTTTTTTTTTTTTTTTTTTTTTTTTTTTTTTTTCCAGAAAATCGGAAATTAACGAAATAATTTTATTAGTTTTTTTTTTCAATAATTAAAAAAAAATTAAACCAATACATTTTTTAAAATNAAATAAAATAAAACATAGGTACAAAAAATGGATAGGGACGAGCAGACATTTTGCACCCTCAAACATAACAAATTAATGCAACCTTAAAATAAATAAATTAAAATTAAAAAAAAAAATAATTAAGGGTGGTGTTTGGGAGACGGGATAGTGGAGTCCACTTGCGGTTTATTAGGTATCTACGCCATGACGTGGAAATTCAACTATTTTAAAAAATAAAATCTATTAATAACAATTCTTACTGATTGTCTTTTCCTCTTTTATCCCTTCTTTTTTGAAATTATGATATTTGTACGTAACTGTAATTTTCTTTTACCGCTGTAAATTTGGTAAATTAAATCGTTATTAAATAGTATGATAATATTTAATTAAATCAGATTAAAGTTAGTATAATGATTGAGTAATTAATAGTATGATAATATTTATAATCAAGTGGTTTTATTTATTTTTTAAAAATAAATAAATAATCGAGGAAGTCCAAATTCACCATGTAAATTTCCTTATCCTTTTCTCGAGATACTGCCTAAATGGTCAAGGCATATTTGTTGGTATATACCAATGTATTAATTTCTTCCTTTAAACTTTGCTATTATTTGCTCTTACTTTCTTTGTTTCCTTTTCAATTTGTTTGGGTTTCAACAGTCTTTTGAGAATCTCTAGAGAATAATTAGTTCATTTTCGTAATTTTTTATCATTTTTTCGATCGTAGATATTATCGGTTTTGACCCGTTATATATCTCCTTTTAGGAGAGGTACTCTCCAACCGGGATCTCATAATCTATCTTCTTGTGGGCCCAACGTTCTTATTGGTACACGGCCCGGTGTCTGACTTTGATACCATTTGTAATAGCCCATCTCAATCCTACCGTTAGGAGATATTGTTTGTTTTTGTCCACTACATAACGTCGTCAATCTCATGATTTTAAAACGTGTGTACTAGGGAGAGGTTTTCACTCCTTCAAAGTAATGCTTCCTTTTTTGTGCAAGTTTACCTACTACTCTTAACAAACATTGAAAGTAACCCGTTCAAAAAAGTTTGTTTCAAAAACTCCCACACGTCAATAAAGTTTTAATAAAAGAAACTAATTTTACTGTCGTTTTCTCTAAAGTACCGTCAAATATGCCTGAAATTTTATTCTACCGTTTTTCAACTGAATGCTTTTGAAAAGGTAATTATTTAATATAAAGGTTTGTAACGCTCATCCAAGAATAATGATATAAATTAATACACCTAACAACGCAAGTTCACCGCTAGCAAATATTGTCTGCTTTAGTCTCGTACGTATCACTGTCAGGTTTCCACACTCTTATAAGATATGCTTTGTTCCCCTCTCCAATCAATATGAGATCTCATAATCCACCCCTTTGAAAACCAGCGTCCACATAGGTACACCGCTCGATGTCTAGCAGTAATATCATTTGTAACAGCCCAAGCCCACCATCAGAAAATATTGTCCGCTTTGGTCCATCGTGTACCGCCATCAGCCTCATTATTTTAAGACGCGTCTACTAAAGAGAGGTTTCCACACTCTTATAAAACTACTTCGTTTCCCTCTCTAACTAACGTGGGATCCCAACTTTAATCTATTAGCTCACTCAAAAAAATTTTAGGGAAAAAAAAATACACATTAATAAGAGGGGTATAAAAGTCAAATGATGTAGCGTGAATAAATCAAAATCCAATAAAAACAAAAATAAATCGTCGAATTTTCTCGTTACCCTCAACTAGAACATTATTTAATAACAAAAATCAATAATAAAATTATTAATGGGAAATAAATAAATAAAAATTGCCGTTTGATTTAAACTAGAATATCAATTTGTCCAACTCTAAGCCCCAAAAAGTATTGTTATAAATACTTTTATTTAATTAAATTCCCCTCTAAAAATGTAAGCCCCTATTTTTAAATATATAATTTTGATTATCGTTTGCATCAAATTAGTGACTAATGTAATCTATGATGGATGATAGAAGTCTCACATCGGCTAATTTAAGGAATGATCGTGGATTTATAATCAATTATAATTAACGAATACTCTCTCTATTGGTATGAAGCGTTTTGGGGAAGCCCAAAACAAAACCATGAGAGCTTATGCTCCAAGGACAATATGTTTGTGAAGGGTCGTGTTCGTCTAACCATCTATAATGTAATTGTTACCATATTTTAACTAAATTAAATCATATTTATTTATAATAATTATTTCTTTTGGTTTCTACCCCACTAAGGGTAAAAAAGGTTAAATTGTGCAAATATTGAAACCCAACAGAGTAAAATTGCGGCTAGTTTTGGAATTATGGTCTCGTTTTGTTCAAACACTTGGGCGAGAAAAATGGCCCATGGTCCAACTAAGTCAAAAGCCCAATTTACCCTTTCCGTACTTTTTTTTAAAAAAATAATTATAATTTTTTTATTCCAAAACTCGGTTGGAAAATAATTAATTCAAACTCACCACGTGGAAAAGACAAATCGGAGGGTTCTTTTATTATATATATAATCTTAAAAATATTGAATATATGCCTAAAATTGTATATTTAATTGGGAGAAAAAGTCAATTTCGGAATAAGTGAAATAAAGTATTAAATCAAAAAGATATATCATTTAATTCTTAGTTTATAATTAATTATCCTAGAACACAAAAGACCCCCCTTTTTTTGACTTTTCATACCTCAAAAATCAACCCCCAATGTTTTCATATTTCCATTTTCACCCCAACAATTTATATTTCCTACCATATTAAATTAAATCAATTAACATGGGGGCTATGCGTCAATCCTCTCAAACCCGACACACAATCTCTGTTTGAATTAAAAATAAAGAGGAATTTGAGAGATATGCCTACGAAACCGAAAATAGAGATTATATTCCTCGATGTTTTACTTGAATATATGTCCTTCTTTACTAGCTAAATAATATATAAACATTTTTAAAATTTGTAATATTATTTTTTTTAAAATTAAGTTGAATATTAAAAATTCTTTTTATGAATGTTATTATATTTATTTTGCAGTTTTAACATTTTTTTAATAAAAACTAATAATATATATATAAACGAAAAAATAAAATTAAACTCATTCCCTCAAATTTGCCATTTTACTAATTTCTTCTGTGTCAANTTTTTTTTTTTTTTTTTTTTTTTTTTTTTTTTTTTTTTTTTTTTTTTTTTTTTTTTTTTTTTTTTTTTTTTTTTTTACATTCTTAGTTTTTTGAATGTACAACCACCACGAAAAGATAAAAACAAGGTCAAAATTAACTTTTTTTTTTCTACTTATTCCCTCCACAAACCCACTTTTTNTTTTTTTTTTTTTTTTTTTTTTTTTTTTTTTTTTCTAGCTTCAAGTTGAGTCCAAAGCTAAAGACACTCCGGCGGCCCTATTTTCCAGCAACGAGCTCGGCGTATGGCGGTGCTCCCCTTCATACGTAATAATCAACATCGCCGGATCCTTCGGATTTCTCTCCACGTGCTTCCTTGCCGGACATCCCCTCATCGTGCTACACTTATAATATGCTCTGAAATCATTAAAAGAAAAAATCGTTCAGTCAAATCGGTAAATTACAATAAATCGCCGCCGATACGGCGTGGAGTATTAGTTTTTAGCGTCTACTAACCGCGGGTATGGAGATCCCTTGATCGGCTTCTGACCGTATTTCCTCCACGAGAACTCGTCCGTTGGAATGTCGGCGATTTTCGAACTAATAGCCGGGATTTGAATCGTCTTCTTCATACGATTTTTTCTGTAGAAAACGACGGCAGTCAATATTTAAGTATTTTTTCTAAAATTGTTGTAAAATGAGAACGGCGGTGGGACCCACTAAGTGAATAAAAGTCAGCGGTCAACAATTAAGGCTAAAAGAACGAGACAAAATTGCTTTATTGCCAAGTTGAAAACAAAATCGATTTTCAATATTATTATTATTATTATTTTCTAAATTGATAAACCACAACCAAATCGTGTCAGTGTCACGCGTGCTGTGCCAACTCGCTAACCGTTCCTTATTATGACTCAGACGAGTGAACTCGTTCTCCATCGACTCTGTTCTTAGTTAGAAATAAGGTCATTGTTCTTCCTAATATCACTCAGAAATCGTCGATTATTTTGTTAGATTAAGGTGTGAAGAAGATGAAATCAGTTCGTTACCTTCTCTTTGAGCAATGGCACTTGCAGGAACCAGATTTCGATCCAGAGATTATCCCGGACAAATCTTCGGAATGATCTTGTTCGTGACACTTCTTCTTGCACGCCTCCGCAGAGAGCGGCAGTTTTCCACCGGAAGCAGTCGGCGCCGGTGCCAAAAACACGGCCGTTCCTACTTTTCCGTTGGATACACTTCCGTCGCCGGTAATGGCAGAGGACTTCAAAGAGGAACTGGAAGAGACGCTGAAGGTTTCCTTAGAAAATTCATCGGTTCCCTTAGGGTTAGGGTTCAGAATATTCGGCCTGGTGAAATCAAGAGTCAAACTCTGAGGCTGCGACTGAGGCAAGTTCGCCGCTGCAGAGACGACATTCGCCTGCGGCGGAGCAGAAATCGTTACCGACGAAGTAAACAGAGAAGGAGCGAGATTCATCGTCTGATCTTGAGGAACAGAGAGATGAGGAAATGAACCAGATATCGGCGATGAGAAGGCGAAAGAAACCGGACCTCGCCGGAACCTAGCGTGACCAGTCCGATTAAGGAGAGAGATCGCTTTCTTAAGCTTCAGAACAGTTGCATCGGTTAGGTCAGAGCAATCGCCATGGTTTGAAGTTTTCTTGTGCGAAAGAAGACGAATCAGATGCTCCATACTCTTCAATCCTTGCGATGCAGCTTCCTGTATAACCATCTGATCATCAATCTTAGGAAAACTCACTAGATCGACCGCCATGGTTGAGAGCTTAAAGCAACGATAATAGAAACAGAGACGAAAAGACTGAACTACGAGACTGAAATTGAAGAGAAGAGATTAGTTTGCGGAGAAAGTAAGATGACTGTGGGGGTTGGGGATGATTTAATAGCCCTCGAGGTGACCGGCTAAGCAGGTTGGCAGTGAGAGTGGATTCACGATCCAACGGTGGAGATCCGTTCATGGACATAAACAGTGGGCCATACCGTGGAAGAAAATAAGAACGGAACAGAGAATAAAAGAGACCGATTGATGTTCATGAGTCCATCGAAGACATTTTTCACTCTTTTTTAACAATTAATTTACTTTTTTTACAAATTAAATTAAGATTTAATAATTTAATAAAGTTTGATAATTAATTTTAGTTTTTTTTTTTTACAATTAAATATGAGATTTATAAATTTAATTACACTATTTATCTAAAATTGCAAAATTACTACAAAATGCACTAAAATAAAAATAAATAAATATTTAATCATTCACGATGATCCGACGGTGGAGATTCTCCAAAAGAGTTGACGACGACTTTTTCCCATTCCCTCATTTAATAATCGATGAAGCATTTGAAGATTTTCTGCCACGTGTACAAAGCATTAAAGGAGTCCGGAAATTAGCTGGTGCTAATTAACAAAAAATAATTAGGGTTTTTTTTTTCTTTTTAATTTAATAATTAATTATTTTGTGATGCAGCCCAACTTTTAATAAAGTTAGTGATAAATTTCTCTCAACCTTAATTGAGGGATTAAGCTTAATCATCATAATATTTATTAAATTAATTCGAATATATTTATTTATTTATTCATCTACAGTAAAATTAATTTGTTGCTTAATCCTTAACATTTTTAATTTTTTTTGGCATGTAACATTTTCAATAAACGTTAAATTAAATGTTTTAAAGTTAATTTTCATCCAAATTCATTAAATAATAAGGATATTTATTGTGAAATAGAATATATTTCCAAAATTACATTAAAAATGCTAATAAATATTTTTTAATCAGCAAATAACTAAAATTATATAAAATAAAAAAAGTAATTTAATAATCGAAATAATAAATTAGAGGAGAAGAGAAACGGAGAGGACTTGGTCAACAAGTGTCCAAGTTTGACTCGTCAAAAAATAGTCAAGCATGCACCTGATTTGGGCCAAAACCAACAAATGTAATAGTTGTGTGGCTTTTTCGTTATTTTTAAATAATTTTAATGGACCAAATTTTAGGCTTTAATTTCTTATAGGTCCTTATAAAATTTATGTTTTTAATAATTATAAAGTTTTTTTTTAATTATATAATTAGGGAATAATAATATATACTTTTCAATTTAATTGTGATTTTAAGCGTATATTAAGGTTAATTTTTATTATGGGTCATAAACATGTGATGAGGAGATATTTTGGTTAAAAACGCTGTATTGACAGATATTTTTAATTTTTTATCAATATTTTAGTAACCGTTGTAACCGTCTTTCAAAAGGAAATACATGCCGACTATATGTGCAATCATACACTTGTCTAATATATATAGAAACGACAAGGTAAATAAATTAAAGGTGATATCTCGAAATTATAAAAAATAACTCGGAACAACTTACCAATTGAGAATACAAACGGCCCCTTAAAATAAGTTAAAAGTGATTCAAACTTTTGTCGCTAAATTTTAAAGTTGGTATATATTTGGTACGCCGTTCAGCTTTCAAATCTGTGTACTAAAAAAAATACGTATGTGAATTTTTAGATATATTAAATATTCGGTAAATTTGGTAAATGTTAAATAATTTTTTTAAAATTCAAAGTTTTAATTTTAATATTTGATTATAAATTCGAATATTTTATTAAAAAATAAAAAATAAAAATCAAGTATAATTAAAGAACTCAAAATGAGCCGCCAAAATGAACGGGAAAAGTCATAAATACCCCTAGACAGTGCATGAATACAAACAAAGGAATAAAATAACCACACACGAAAATACAAAATAAATATAAATATGGAATGTGAAATACGTTGGAATTTGGATATTAAAAGACAATAAATTATGATGAGTTTTCAGCTGAATTTAAGACAAAATTAAATTTCATAGAAATAAAAAAAATGTATTTATCAGAAAATAAATAAATTTGAGTTTTAAAATGTTTAATTATAAATTTATATTTAATCTATAAATTTAATATTTTAAAATGATTTGTGCAAGTTGGGCCACGGAATCAGAGCCCATAATTTCAAGGCCGATGCAAAATCAAGCGGCCCAATTGGGCCACTTCCTTAGTGGGCCTATTCTCTTTAGTGGGCCGGGACAGGCCTGATTTTAGTCATCGTGGTCTTGGCCCAATTAATAAAGTTTGGGCATATTGTATCTGGTTGGGAAACTTAATTGTTAAAATACAAAACAAACGGGTTCGCACCGACGGCCGGGTCCGGTTCATCACGACTCAATACTGCAAATCCGACGTCGTATAGTACAGGAATTAGGCACACCAAACAGGCAAAAACAGACCAACNTTTTTTTTTTTTTTTTTTTTTTTTTTTTTTTTTTTTTTTTTGCATTACAATTTATTTGGTTCATCGGCTCTACGTTTCACCCGCGAAAGCGAAGCTTGCGTGAGATCTGGAAAGCAAAAAGCGAAGCATTACGAAGGGGAGAGTGGAACGGAGACGACGATTTTTTTTCAATCCAAAGCCATCTCCAACTTCCGGAGTTGATCTTGACGAGATTCCAATCAAGGTCTGTTCCTTCTTTCATCCAATTCGTGTTTTTTCCTCATTACTTTTGTTGATTGTTTTCGTGTTTTGCGCTTCAATTCCGTGGTATTAGTGCTTCTGTTTTCTTCCGTGTGGTTTCTGGTTGAGAATAGTGTAGAATTTTAAGCGAAATGGGATGTGCGACTCGTGGAATAGTTTAGGAGGAGGTCTGTTATTTGTGTTTGAATCGAAGCGGTGATAGCTAGCGTTTGAAACTAGTTCGTGTTTTTTTTTTTTTTTAATTTTTTTAATTTTTATTTCTTTCACTTTGCTTTATTTTATTGGCGTGGAAGCATGAATGCAGCGCTTATGAACTGGGAGTTTCTGATGAGGAAATATTGTTTCTGTAGAGCTTCTCTGCCTTTGAAAAGATGAATGATTCACTGACGATTAACATTTAAGTAAGTGTGGGGGCAAAAAACGGAGCGGATCGTATGGACAAGAACAAGAGTCGTTCCGATCTGCTCGCCGCAGGCAGGAAGAAGGTAAGTTCATGTTCCTTTTATTTTATTTTTAAAATTAAATGTTAGGTGTCGCCTTATTAAGTTGAATGGGAAGATGTGATAGTATTCCATTACTGTAGCCCATAATTTCACATAAGTGAAATCCGTTCTACTTATTTCATAGCAAGTTTAAAAATCTCGTCAGTGTTCAATGTAAATTGAGTTGGGAAGCAAAATTTTGCTGCTTGCTCTATTTTTTCCTTTACCCCCTTATTTTCCTTTCTTGGGTTTCCAGTGACTTTCAGTTGGTAGGCTCCTTAATGTTCCAGATTATTAATTATTTTAGGTTTGGGCTATAGTTTCTAATTCAATGGCGAAAAACATGGATTGGGAGATTTTTGGGTTTAAAAATTCTGATACTTGGGTTCTTTCTCTCCCTCTCTAAAGATTGATTTGACTGAGATTTATCATTTTTAACCTGGAATGGACCTTTGTCTCCTTAGATGGAAAATGGTTTTTATGCACCAGTCACTTTACCACTTGGCTGTACAAGACTGAAATTTATGTTCCCCCTTTATTTTCTCGATTTATCAGCTCCAGCAATTCCGTAAGAAGAAGGATAATCGAGGCGGTGGTAGTCAAGGAAATTCATCAAAAAATACTAGTAAATTAGAACAGCATGATGTAGATGCAGACATTGTGACTGCTGCTCCTAAATCCCCATCTGGGAGTTGTTCCACTGATGAAGCACTTTCACCTAGTGTTTATCGTGATCCAGATACTGTAGATTCTTCAGCATCACCTTCTATGGAACATTCTTTGGCAGCAGAGATTGATCATTCCACTGATTCTGTTAAGCAAGAGATGGATTTAGCCGAAACATCAGCCATTGACCAGGCAGAGGTTCCGATGCAGGAAGTAGGGTATAGGGAGGACTGTGAACATCCAATCCAAAATACCGAGGCTGCTGGATTTATGCCGTTTGGACTTTCCCTTCCTACTGATGCTCAAGAGAACGATAATCATATTTGTAATTTGTCTTCCACCGAATCCTCTCCCCAAATTTCTTCTGCCTCTGTGGAGCAGCAGGGAAGAATAGCTGAAGTATGGGGTGGTTGTAGGGAAGAAGAGCTATTGCCTTCACAGTCTGCATCTTTGTTGCAAGCAAGGGAAGATGTAGGTTGTCCTCTTATTCTTTGGTACTTCTTTGCTAATGTATTTTAGTTGTGATTTGTCCAGATAAACTGTGGGTCCGGGAAACCAAGTACAAATCCATTATAATTAAATATATTCTTGTTTCTTGATTGATAGGCATGGAGGATGCATTGATGCAATCTGTTCAAGTCCATGAAACAGAGTTTTCAGGAGACAAGCAGCTAGAGACTGGTGGTATGAATGAGTCAGCAGCTGAGACTACTTTTAAAGATAGATACTGCGATAAAGAGGAGATTATTGCAGCAGATGTGAAATCTGTATCTGGTGCTGATACTGAATCAAACAGTTATTTAATTTCTAGTCCGGGAGAAAAATTAGGTATGAAGAATAGTTCAAGTAGTAGTAGAGATGATTGGAAAGAAGAAAGTCAAGTTCATGCAGAAGATATGATACAATCAAGCAGGTGTGAAGTGCAATATATGCCAGAAGATAATTTTGCTGATCAGTCCGAGGGCCATGATATGGCTTCACAAACATCTGATGCGGGAGATGCCAATGCTATCTCCCGTAATGCACATATGACCTCAACTTCGGATGCGTCAGGGACTTCTTCTTCATTTGGACAAGATAGTAAATTTCTTGATTTACTGGAGAGAATGAAAGAAGAGTTGATTGTAACAAGTTTCTCAAAAGATATCTTTAACTTGCAAATTTCTGAACAGAATGAACTACAATTGGAGCTTGATAACCATCTTCATAAATCAACCAATGACATGACTCGTCTTAATACCTCACTCGATGAAGTTCTTGAGAGGAATCAGAGCCTCGTGGATGAACTTTCACATTGCAGATCTGAACTTAAGGATGTTTCAACAACGAAGGAGGAGCTCAGAGATCAGCTGCTAAATGCAGAGGCTGAGATAGAAAAGCTTTCTTCTAGAACTAGTGAGACAGAGAATAGCTTGGAAAAGTTCCATGGAGATATGTTCAGACTGGGAAAAGAGTTGGATGACTGCAAACATTTGGTAACAGTGTTAGAAGAGGAGAATGAAAGATTAAATGGTATTATCACCTCTGAAAACGAAAATAAAAGGAAACTAGCTGAGGAAAAGGAGTTGTATGTCAATGAGAATGAAAAGATATTATTAGAAATAAGTAGCTTCAAGAGTTTGAAGATGGCTCTGGAGGTTGAAAATTCTAAGTTAATGGGGAGTTTGTCTTCAGTAGTAGAGGAAAAAACAAAGCTTGAAGAAGAAAGAGAGCATTTGTGTCAGGTGAATGGGACACTGTCAGTCGAACTTTCCAATTGTAAAAACTTGGTAGCTACTCAACAAGAAGAAATTACGGACTTAATCAAGAACCTTGCACTGGCAACAGAGGGTAGAACTAAGCTTGAAGAAGATAAAAACCGTTTGTTTCACGAGAATGAGAGAATTGCATCTGAGCTGCTTGTTCTTGATGAGAGACTGTCAACTGAACATGAGGAACGTGTTAAGCTTGAGAGTGACTTAAAAGATGCATTAGCGCAGCTTGACCAACTCACTGAGGAAAACATATTTCTCAGCAACAATCTTGATATACACATATTTAAAATTGAAGAACTTTGCGGTGAAATACTGTCTCTACAAACAAGATCCGTAGATGATGAGGATCAGGCTGAAAATACAGACTCTGGCCGACGTCACGGAAATAAGTCCCAAGGAAATGATTCTTCTCAGATTACTTTCAAGGAAAATTTGCACGAAACTTCATCAGTTCTTGCTGGTGGGAAACCCGTCATTGTAACTGAACAGGAAATTTTTGATGATTCTCTTGGGCTTATAACCTTGGGTCAACACTTGGAGGAAGCAGATCTTATGTTACAGAAACTTGAGAAGGAAATCACAGGGTTGCAGTCCAATTCTGCCTCCTTTAGCAGCTCAGGTAGTAAAATGGCTGCCCCTGCTGTTTCTAAACTGATTCAAGCCTTTGAGTCAAAGGTAAATGTTGAAGAACAGGAGGTGGATGCGGAAATTCAGTTATCTAACGATCCATATAAGTTATCAAATGAACTTGTGGACAATTTGAGAGTACTGCTTCGTCAAGTGGTTGTGGACAGTGAGAAGGCCAGTGTATTGCTCAAGGGAGAGTGTGATCATCGAAAAGTTGCTATATCAACACTGAACGAATTCAAGGATCAATTTGAAGATTTGGAGAACCATAGTAATGATTTGGTGATGGCCAACATTGAGCACTCGATTTTATTTGAATGCTTAAAACATCACGTTTATGATGCTGGTGATAAGATCTATGAACTTGAGATTCTTAAAGAGTCTTTAAAGCAACAAGATGTGCACCATAAAAATTCTAATTGTGAGCTTGCTGAAAGATTATGTGGGTATAAATTAAAACTTACTGAGTTGGAGTCTCAATTATGTGATTTTCATCAAGGCTCAAATGAGACGGTTTCTTTGATATGTAATCAGTTAGACAATCTGCAGGAGGGAGAAATTGAAAGGGGAATGACACTTGAGAAGGATTGGCACTCTTTCTTATTGGAGCTTGCTGAAACAATTGCCAAGCTTGATGAATCATTAGGGAATTCTAATACTTCAGCCATCAAATTTTGCACCAATGACCAATTGCCTAGCTGCATTGCTACTTCTGTCAAAAATGCTGTCAACATGATCGACGATATGAGAGAGAGACTTCAAGCGACTGCCTCCAATGGTGAAGCATTTAGGATGTTATATGAAGAAGTAAATGAAAAATATGATAATTTGTTTAGAAGCACTGAATTGTCTGTTGATATGCTGCATAGGATATATGGTAAGTTGCAAAATCTTTATATTGCTTCTTGTGGATCTGTCAGTGGAAGTGACATGAACATGCAAATCAAGATGCTGGGTGATCCCTTAGATTACAGCAACTTTGAGGCCTTAATCAAACCACTGGAGGACTGCATTACCGAGAGACTGCGACTTGAATCTTTAAATGATAAACTTCGTTTAGACTTGGAACACAGGACTGTAGAATTTGTTCAGTTTAGGGAGAGATGCCTCGATCCTATTGGCATCCAGAAATTGATTAAAAATGTTCAAAGTGTGTTATTATTAGAAGATATTGAGAAGGATCGTGCTGAAATGCCTGCTTTTCATTTGGAAACTATGGTATCATTGGTTTTACAGAAATACAGGGAATCTGAGTTGCAATTAGGCTTATCTCGAGAAGAGTGTGGATCTGTAATGATGAAATTGACTGAGCTGCAGGAAAGTGTGCATGACTTAAGCACCTTGATTCTCGATCATGAATGTGAAATTGTTCTTCTTAAAGAAAGCTTAAGCCAGGCACAAGAAGCCTTAATGGCTTTACGGTCTGAATTGAAGGATAAAGTGGATGAACTAGAACAGTCAGAGAAGCGAGTGTCTGCAATCAGGGATAAGCTAAGCATAGCTGTTGCCAAGGGAAAAGGTTTGATTGTGCAACGGGATAATCTCAAGCAATTACTAGCACAGACTTCCAGTGAACTGGAGAGGTGCTTGCAGGAGTTACAGATGAAAGACACTAGGCTTCACGAGGTTGAAACAAAACTTAATACCTATTCAGAGGCAGGAGAGCGTGTTGAAGCACTGGAATCTGAGCTTTCTTACATTCGAAATTCTGCTACTGCACTAAGAGAATCGTTCCTTCTTAAAGACTCAGTTCTTCAGAGGATTGAGGAGATTCTTGATGAACTAGATTTGCCAGAGAATTTTCATTCAAGAGACATTATTGAGAAGATTGATTGGTTAGCCAAGTCAAGTGCTGGTGAGAATATACCCCATACGGATTGGGATCAGAGGAGTTCGGTTGCAGGAGGCTCAGGCTCTGATGCTAATTTTGTCATTACAGATGCCTGGAAAGATGAAGTGCAGCCGGATGCAAATGTTGGGGATGATTTGAGAAGAAAATATGAGGAGCTCCAAACAAAGTTTTATGGGTTAGCTGAACAAAATGAAATGCTTGAACAGTCATTAATGGAAAGGAATAACGCAGTGCAGCGATGGGAAGAGCTTCTAGAAAAGATTGATATTGATTCACACTTGCGGTCCATGGAGCCAGAAGATAAAATTGAATGGCTAAACAGATCCCTTTCAGAGGCTTGTCATGATAGGGATTCTCTCCATCAAAGGGTGAACTACTTAGAGAACTATTGTGGGTCGTTAACTGCAGATCTGGATGATTCACGGAAGAAAATTTCTGACATTGAGGCAGAGCTTCAGTTAGTCTTGCTTGAGAGGGAGAAGCTTTCGGAAAAGTTGGAAATAATCGATCATCATAATGACCATTTATCATTTGGAACTTTTGAGAATGAAATTGAGAACACAGTATTACAAAATGAATTAAGCAATATGCAGGAGAAGTTAATTTCTACTGAACGTAAAATAGTGAAATTGGAGGCTTTAGTAGGTAACGTGTTGCAAGACAATGACGTGCACGGTTTGGTTTCTGGTAGCAGTATTGAATTTCTTGAATTGATGGTGATGAAGCTAGTTCAAAATTACACAACATTTTCTTTGCGGGACGCTGTGCCTGAGAGCACTACGAATGGTTCTAATACTGAAGAAATGCTTGCCAGAAGCGTAGATGCGCATGTTGCTTGGCAAAATGATATAAACGTTCTCAAGAAAGATCTAGAGGATGCAATGCATCAATTGATGGTTGTGACAAAGGAGAGGGATCGATATATGGAGATGCATGAATATTTAGTTGTCAAGGTTGAAAGTATAGATAAAAAGAAAGATGAATTGCAGGAACTGCTTAATCTGGAGGAGCAAAAGTCAACGTCTATAAGAGAGAAGCTAAACGTTGCTGTTCGGAAGGGGAAGTCTTTGGTCCAACAACGCGACAGTCTGAAACAAGCCATTGAAGAGATGACCACTGAGTTGAAAAATCTGAGATCTGAGATGAAGTCTCAGGAAAATACTCTTGCTAGTTATGAGCAGAAGTTGAGGGATTTCTCTGTTTACACAGGACGGGTGGAGGCCTTGGAATCAGAGAATCTGTCTTTGAAGAACCAGTTGACTGAAACAAAAAACAATTTGCAGGAAAAAGAATTTAAATTGAGCTCAATTATCAACACTTTAGTTCACATGGAAGTTAATGTGGATGTTTATGAAACCGATCCTATTGAGAAACTGAAACAACTTGGAAAACTGTGTTCTGATCTGCGTGAAGCTATGGTTTCCTCTGAACAAGAGTCTGTGAAATCCAGAAGAGCAGCAGAATTACTTCTTGCAGAACTGAATGAAGTTCAGGAAAGAAATGATGCTTTCCAAGAAGAGCTAGCAAAAGCTTCCGACGAGATTGCTGAATTGACCAAGGAAAGGGACTTAGCAGAGACTTCCAAGCTTGAAGCTCTTTCAGAACTTGAAAAGTTATCTACTCTGCACTTGAAGGAAAGAAAGAACCAATTTTCTAAATTTATGGGATTTAAGTCTGGCCTTGATCAATTGAAGGAGACCTTGCGTGAGATCAATTGCTTACTTGCAGATGCTTTCTCCAGGGATTTGGATGCTTTCTATAATCTGGAAGTTGCTATTGAGTCATGTACTAAAGCTAATGATCTTGCTGAGGTCAATCCTTCTCCATCCACTGTGTCTGGCGTCGTTAAGAAGGACAAGGTATGTTGGTTCTTCTGTCAATTTACCTGTTCCCCCCTTAATAGCCGTTTTATAATCTTCATTACCTGACCCTAGGTCAGCGCCCCTTGGGTGCAGTGTTGTTTCGAAGTTTCCGACAATGAAAACTTGATTTTCTCTTTTGTAACCTCTTGGCTTGTGCTTTTAAGGTGTGGGTTTGAGTTAGTAACACCAATCCATGTTTGGTTTCTAGTTCTATAAATCAAGTTGTTGAGATTGTTAAATCTAGTTTTCTCAACTTAGCAACTTAGGTTTAGGATAACTCTTAAAATTTTGCTTCATTACATCTATAGTCGTCTCTATAGCCTCTTTCTTCCAGAATGCTCTCAATTCTTTTGTAAACATATTAGTTAAATAAAAACAACTAGTTAATGGTAGTTTTTGCAATAAATAATGTTAGTTAGAAATGTAAATTGTACACAGTAAAGGTTTAAATTCTATTTTGGTTTCAGTACGTTTGAAACATCTATTTTGGTATTATTAAATGGGCTTATTGACGAGGACACCTTTTCTTTTAGGGGAGCTTTTTTGCTCTGGATACCTGGTTGAACTCCTACGCTAATTCTCCTGTGGATGAAAATGCTGAAACGGAAATACATAGTCAAATTATGCAGCATCTAGAAGAATCGATAAAGGAAATTGGGGCTCTGAAAGAAATGATAGGCGGTCATTCTGTGTCATTCCATAAACGATCCGACTCTCTATCTAAGGTACTGGGGTCACTTCATCAAGAAGTTCTTTCACAAAAGGAGTTGGTCCAAGCATTAGAATTGGATGTGCAACAGAGGGAATCAGTTGCAAAAGATAAGGAAAAGGAAGGTGATATTTTATGTAGAAATATTGCGGTTCTTTCTGAAGCATGCACATCTACGATTAAGGAAATTGACCAAAGAAAAGGGGAACTAATGGGAAATGATTTGACTAGTGAAAATTTGGGAATGGATATTAACTCCCCAACACCTGATCAACTTTCACACATTGGCAAAACTCATTTGTTGTCTGAGGAATATGTCCGCAGGATTGCCGACAGGTTGCTGATCACAGTGAGGGAATTTATAGGTCTGAAAGCTGAAATGTTCGATGGTCATGTAAAGGAAATGAAGGTTGCAATAGCAAATCTGCAGAAAGAGCTTCAGGAAAAGGACATCCAGAATGAAAGGGTTTGCATGGAGCTTGTTGGTCAAATTAAGGAAGCAGAAGCAACTGCAACTAGATATTCACTTGATCTTCAAGCTTCAAAAGATGAGATGCGTGAGTTGCAGAAAGTAACGGAACAGATGGAGAGTGAGAGGAAGATCCTGGAGCAGAGATTAAGGGAGATGCGAGATGGTTTGTCTATCTCAGATGAGTTAAGGGAGACGGTCAGATCGCTCACAGATTCGCTTGCAGCAAAAGACCAAGGTATGTTAAATTGTGCTTAAATCCTTGATTTATCCTCTGACCACAGGATTATCTATACTAAGGCTACCTTTGCTTGTTGGACACAGAAATTGAAGCCCTAATGCATGCACTTGATGAGGAGGAGGAGCAGATGGAAGGTTTGACCAACAAGATTGAGGCGCAGGAAAAAGTCTTGAAGCAAAAGAATCAGGAACTTGAGAGCATTGAAACTTCTCGGGGGAAGCTCACGAAAAAACTCTCTTTGACAGTGACGAAATTTGATGAGCTTCATCATCTATCAGAAAGTCTCTTAACCGAGGTTGAAAAACTTCAAGCACAGTTGCAAGATCGGGATGCTGAAGTCTCCTTTTTGAGACAAGAGGTAACAAGATGTACCAATGATGCTCTTGTTGCAACCCAAACAAGCAACAGAAGTACAGAGGATATCAATGAGGTCATAACATGGTTTGACATGATGGAAGCTCGGGTGGGGTTGTCTCATATAGGTCATGATGATCAGGAAAATGGCGTACGTGAATGCAAGGAAGTACTCAAGAAGAAGATTACATCAATCTTAAAAGAAATCGAGGATCTTCAAGCAGTATCTCAGAGGAAGGACGCATTGTTGCTGGCTGAAAAGAATAAGGTAGAAGAACTGAAACGTAAGGAATTGCAACTAAACTTGCTTGAAGATGTTGGAGATGGTAATAGAGCTAGCAGTGCGGCCCCTGAAATCTTTGAATCCGAACCATTGGTGAGTTGCATATACTGTTTCTTACATCCTGTTGAGTGAAGTTGGCTCATGAAAGTGAGCTAAGAAATAGGACCTCATTGTTGCTGGTTTAGTTATTCGTACGTTGTTATTGTCGTTTTTGTGTTGAAGCACCTTGTGAAAAATTCCACCTTATGCACTCTTGCGCAGATTAACAAATGGGCTGCAAGCAGTACTTCGGTTACGCCTCAAGTTCCTAGCTTGCGCAAAGGCAATACCGATCAAGTCGCAATTGCCATAGATATGGATCCTGCTAGCAGTAGTAATAGATTAGAGGATGAAGACGATGATAAAGGTAAAATTCTAAACTCGTGTGGTTTCGATCTCCTTGCTTTCAACCTTTTCCTTTCCCAGATAGCTTAAACTTACTGTTGCTTTGATCCTTGTCCATTGTAGTGCATGGTTTCAAGTCGTTAGCTTCATCGAGAATTGTTCCGAAATTTTCAAGACGTGCAACAGACATGATTGATGGTCTTTGGTAGGCATTCATATATTCTTTTCAGTCACTTAAATATGTAAATCCGAACAAGTGTGTAACATGGCTTTGTGTACAATTTTGCTAGGGTTTCTTGTGATCGAGCACTGATGCGGCAACCTGCATTACGACTCGGGATTATATTCTACTGGGCCATATTACATGCACTTCTTGCAACATTTGTAGTTTGAGCAGTCAAGTTGGTTAGTTACTCATCATCTTTATATACCTTTCGTAAGTGTTTCTAAATTACCGTTAATGTAGAAATCAGGACCCGAACACCACCACACCGTTCTAAGTCATTGCCATACACGTTTCAAATCCCAATTTTTGTCTAAAATTCTAACAAATTTCCATCTAAGAGTAGTTTTAAAATGTATCATAAAAGGTGTAGGGTAATTTTGCAACTTTCGTAGCAAGTGACAAAGAATGGGGTATCTTTTCTTTGGCGGTTTGCAATTATACAAACACTGTATAGCATATCACTGCAGATTCTTAGTCCTCTTTTTCCTTCTCCCTTTTCCAGGTCCATATTCGATTTGAATTAAAGCACGGAGTTCGTGTAACGGGTTCCCTCTTCGGCCTTCCTTTCAATTGATAATTAGGATCCTCATTTGTTTGTACATGTTTACTACCATTAGAGTGGGCATATGATTTTTTTTTTTTTTTCTTTCTTTTTCCTTTCTTGTTTTGTTCATCCAAGAAACTGGGATTTCCCCCATTTTTTCTTAGCAAATCCCACAGTGCTTGGCTGCATCAAATAAAGACCACAGAGTTCTTGTCTATTACAAAGTATAGATCATCTCAATTTGTTCACTCAGAAGAACCTTACTTTCAGATTGTACCAGACGCCTATTCTTGTCACAAAATTTTGCTACAAAGCCTAAAAAAAAGGCTTTCCAGCTTTTTCATTCTTTTCAATTTATCTTAGGCTTGAGTTATCTATTGTATTTGCATGCGCTCACAATTCGGTTTGTTCAACGGTTCGTGAATACGAACTTTAGGTTCCATGTAAACTGGATGGTTGTGTTCGTGTTATATTTTACACCTTTATTAAATCTTCTACGTTGCGTAGCAGGGCACAGTTTTTTGACATTCTGGCAGGACAAGCTTTTTAACATGCAGAATCTCAAAAATAAATGACAAAATCATCGACCGACCGACCAAGAATTTAGATGTTTGAATCACAAATAGACTGATATTGTTATTGAAAGCCAAGTAGGAGGAAGAGTTATTCAATGTTCTAAATCATTAGAAAGAAGAACGAAACAACAAACTGCAGAGGAGCTGTGCTAGTGAAGCCTTACTTGATCTGCAAAGTCCTTGACATTACCTTTTGGATTCCCCTCAAACCTTGCTATCCTGAAATACTTCAGCTCCATCCCCTCCGCCACCCCCTTCAATGCAAGATCTGCCAGTATCCTCCCGATCGCCGGCGACATTTTGAACCCGTGCCCCGAAAACCCACCGCCGATTACCACATCCTTCCCAAATTCCCCTCCCAAAAAATCAATCACAAAGTCTTCATCTGGCGTCATTGAGTACATACACAGTTGTGTCGACACTGGCTCACTTGAATCCACCCTCCCCCCAAATCTCCCCTCTATCCACTCCTTTAATGCAGTTATCGGCAGCTCCCCCCCACTTCCCCACGACCGTTTGTCTGGGTCGCACCGATGCCCGCCGTGCACGGCTACCTTAATCAATCCTGGAAACTCCAACGATGGCGTTCCGTAGATATACGTGTCGCCATAGCTAGCAAACGTCGGAAAGTCCCCACCGATTGCATACTCCCCCTCAGCTCCCTCCTTGATCCTCCAGTAGGACACAGTAGCCTCCAATGGTTGAATTGGCAATTCAATCCCACCAACTGATTTAACTAACTTTCTAGCCCAAGCTCCAACTGTCACCACACATTTCTTTCCCCTAAATCTCTCCCCATTGGCTATTGAAACAACTACTCCTCCACTACTCCCATCTCTCTTAATCTCCACCACTTCCGCGTTGTCCTTCAAATCGGCGCCGTTTTTGAACGCCAGAGTTTGGAACATCGAAACAGCCTTCGTCGGCTTAATTACGCCACCGTACTTGCTCCACACCGCCACCCAGTCCGCCGGGATCTCCACCCTGCCATAGTACTTCTCCGCCAGTTGCTCCCGATCCAGAACCAGATGCGGGATCGAATGCTTTTTGCAGGTATCGACGGCGGCGGCGAGACTTTTATCGTCGGAATGGCCGATATCGAGCTGCTCTGCCGGAAAATATACCCTGTAACCAATTTCTGCCTCCGCCGTCCGCCAGAGCTCGTAAGATTCCATAACAAGACTGTGATAATAATCCTCCGGATAGGTGGCGCGTATGGTGCGAGATTCGCCATGAGAAGAGCCTCTGTGGTGAAGAAAATCGAACTGCTCCAGAATCAGAACTTTGTTCCCTGTTTTAGCGAGATGGTATGCCGTCGAACTGCCCATTACGCCGGCGCCGACGACGATTACATCATATTGAGTGCCGGAATCGGCCATTTCTCTTCTCCGATTTGTTTGGAACTTTTTTCTCTCTTCGGAGTCTCCGATGAGGGGAATGTGCGTGTAGAGTTATGGAAGAGAGTTATTGAAGTTGAATTGAAGTGTGCTACTGCAGCTTCGTGGAGAGCGCTCGTATTTTGATGAAATGACGAAAATACCCCTTCTTTTTTTTCTTTTTCAATTCTATGACCATTTATGCCAATCCATTTTCTGTCTTTTCCTGAAGGTAAGAATAATAACAATAATAATATAATATTGATAGAGATTTTTTTTGTGGCCATTTAAATAATTTATTTATTTATTTTCTTTAACTCAACTTTGTCAAAATTCGTATAATAATAATAATATAATAATTAAGTGTGAGTCACATTGGAATATATATATTCTTTTTTTTTTTTTTTTTTTTTTTTTTTTTNTTTTTTTTTTTTTTTTTTTTTTGTCAAGATTAGCATGAGCATTCATTGATCCCTGCATTAATTCCTTTTCTCGATCTTGATTGGCGTAGAAATTCAGGACCTATGGTCCTAGTTGAATCGGAGAGAACAAAATTCATACCGGTGTCATATAATTACATAGTTGAGTGAGATACCACAGGATTACGTACCACATGAGCAGGTCCCAACAAAATCTTTATATAGCCTCTTCGATTTCTCGATAAGGAGAAATATTATGACCGGTTCGAATAATATGCGTAAGAAATAAAAAATTGACTCAAATATCATAAATTTAAATCTTATACTCTTCAACTTTAGATGCTAATAATTATTAAACATCTCGATGACTCAAAACCTCTTCAACATTTCCTTCGAATCAATGGTAGATTTCGGCGACTTCACGTCTCTCGAAGCCAAAAAGATTTTATTTAATATGAAAATATTAAATTAAGGATAAACTTATTTACCATTTATATATTTTAATGTGTTTTAATTAGTTTTTGGAATATGACAATAAAATGTAAACTTATTTACCAAAAAAAAAAAAAAAAACTTTTAATAAAATGTCATTTTATATTTTAAAATAAAGTAAAAATGACATCATATATTTTTTTTATTAATAAATCAAATCTTCAAACTCCATTATTAACTAAACCATGAAAATAAATTTAGTACGTAATTAATTAATAATTAATAAAAGTTAAGTAAATTTATAATCTCATCTTACTTGAAATCACCTTCATCTAAAAGGTTATTAATTATTGTTTTGTTAAATGGATAGAACAAAAAAAAATACGGGCAATTTACTAATTTAGGAAAAGTTCAAGGAGTCCGACCTAAATTCGGCAGGGATATAAAACCTTTCGTAGTACCACAAACCCAAAATATTTGCACCTTCATTAGAGAAACCCGTCGGGCTGCTAGGGTTTTTTTCGATACGTGCATCGTTCGTTCCGATCGGTTCGTATGTTCTTCTGAATTCGTTTTTTTTTATCGGTTTTCTTGTTTGCTTCAAGTAGATTCTCATCTTAAATTATATATATTTTTTTAACCAAGCGTTTGATTGTCTGTAGATCGGAGGATTATTAACCTTAGGGCAATGCTATATTTTATGTAATTGAATTCTGGAGTCGGCATTTGTTGAACGGTTTCTTTGGAGATGTTATACTTGTTTGTTTGTTTTTAAATATTTTTAGGAGTATAATATGTGAATTAGTGTATCGAAGTGTCTTTATGTTCTTTAATGGACTATGTTACGTTAATGATCGTGCATTTCTTTTTCGGTAACTTGTTGGATTCTCTGTTGATTAACAGGTTTCTTGAAAAGCTATGTCTCGTGTATATGTTGGGAATTTGGATCCAAGGGTCTCTGAGCGCGAGCTTGAAGATGAATTTCGCGTGTTTGGAGTTATTCGAAGGTGTGGTATATTTAACTTCGTGGCCAACTGTTTGGTTCTTCTTCCTGCAATCTGTTTCTGCTGGATTCTGAAGACGATTGCTAATTGTTAGACATCATCTGCTAGACAAGACAATACGTATTATTTGGTTAATTATTGAAATCTAGCCTAAGTTCATAGCTATACGTGGCAATAAATTCTTACCAGCCCCTATATTTGGCTTGGCGCCATTAATTTTATGAGTTAAAGAATTCCTAGTATTAACTTAAGTCCTGTTTCACAGGACCGTCGTTATCAATAGGTGTATTTGATTTCTCTGCCATTTTATCTTACCAAGTTTTATAAGTTTGTTGACACTACCTATTCATAATCTGATGTACATTCAGGGTTAAACCATTCATAGGGGAAAAGGGAATCCCACTTTCTCGGTGTTTGGACTAGTTAAACATTTCTTTAATCTATTTTAATCATTTGGTTATTCAATTTTCAAATGTTGTGTTTCAGCGTATGGGTTGCACGGAGACCCCCAGGTTATGCGTTTATAGATTTTGATGATACCAGAGATGCACGGGATGCAATCCATGAATTGGATGGTATGTATGGGCCTTTCTGCTTTTTGTATTGCTTTTTTTATATTGGTATATGGTGTTGTATTTGGATGCACTTATCATTTTTATAGTCATTGGTGCGTTGTTTCACACACTTCTTAACTATGACATTAAATAATGGTTTCAGTAACTGATTCATTCTGTTTCTCCTCCCCGCTTTTTCTTACAACTAGTTGATGCATGTGTGTCCTTTGAATAAGTGAGAACCAAGTTTAAGCTCATAAGGGCTTTTCAGCTTCAAACAAGCCATCTTATCCACTATGGTTTCTTTATTCACTGATGAGGATCTGCCATGGTTTTATGTCTAATATTTTATTTATAAACTTTTGGCACCCCTTCACTTTAGTATATACATTTAGCTGGATCTCCTATGATTTTATTGCTCTTTGTTCTTCAGTATATTGTAAAAGCAACTTTCTTTTTTATGATATGTTAATGGGTTGTTAGCTTTGCCTTCATATTTGTGCTCGAACCTGTTTAGCAATGTTTTGCTTATATTTCCTTGTTGAATGACAATTCATAACAATCAAACTATTTTTGTTCATTGTGATTTCCATGATTTTGCTGAATGATGGTTGATATTATTTTAGTTTTTTGTTCATGCATTTTCACTAAACTAGGGTTTTGTTCTGATTCATTCGTAACTAATATTTTCAATTCTGAATCAGGGAAGAATGGCTGGAGAGTTGAGCTTTCTCACAATTCTAGAGGTGGTGGTGGAGGCCGTGGAGGGGGCCGTGGTCGTTCTGGCGGCGGTTCTGATCTGAAATGCTATGAGTGTGGTGAGCCTGGCCATTTTGCTCGTGAGTGCCGTTTACGTGGTGGTGGTGGCGGTGGAGGTGGTGGTGCTGGAAGAAGACGTAGCCGCAGTCCTCGATACCGCCGGAGTCCAAGTTATGGTCGCAGGTTTGAACATGGAGGCCAAATCTTGCATTTATAGCTTTTATTTTATTTGTTTTTAGAACGTATCAAATTAGTTTTTATTCCCAGTTTTCTGCATTTGGATTTTGTTAATAGTTCCCTTTGATATTATATATGCTCTGGGGTTTTTGACCTCTTTAATTTCTTTTCAGGAGTTACAGCCCCCATGGAAGATCTCCAAGACGCCGCAGCTTGTCACCTCGTGGGCGTAGCTATAGCAAATCACCTCCCTACCGTGGTAGAGAGGAGCTACCTTATGCCAATGGGTAAGGCTCTTTAAAATATTTTCTTTGGTAGATTTAATTCCTTCTCCATGAACTTGTCTGTCTGGTCTGCTTGCTATAGCTACAGCAAAATATGTTCTCCAACTTTAGGCATTCATTGTTCTGTAATATTTAGGATGCAGGTTTTTTGGTGTGGGTTTTAACTGAGAATTTGTTTGCTATACTGTATTGTCAGTTTCTTTTTCCTTTTGTTTCCCTATCGGTGGTAGATGCTTTAGTTAGTTTTTCTTTGCTACATAATTGTGTGAAGGACCTTCATTGTGCACCAAATTTGCAGTAAGTCTTACTGCATGCTCATACAGATGTTCTCTTTTCCAAGCATTAATTTGTTTTAATTATATTCATTGTTCTGATTTGTTCACTGTTTAAATTTTGTACAGAAATGGCATAAAGGACCGTCGTCGGAGCAGGAGCTGAGGACCACTGACTTCTCAACCTGCCTTAGTTTACACAGGATGTTTAAAGGATTACTCCGGTTCTATGTGTTTTTAGTGCTTGGACTTCGTAACAGACCATTTTAAATCGGGCGACGCCCTCAGCCTCTACTTTTGAGTTTGGATAAGTCCTTTCTATCTACTGTTTGAATTGTTTTTCTTTTTGTCCTTCAGTATAGTTGTAGGAATCTATATACTAAAATGTCATTAGTTCATATTTATTTTTGATAATGTTATTAAAGCAAATGTCTTGAAGGGCACTGCTAAAGATGTATATGTTTTTTTTTTCTTGTTGAGGTGTCGTCTCGTACTGCTTCACTGCTTTTCTGCTTCTAGTCGTCTGCTTCTGCTTCTGCTTCTGCTTCACTGCTTTTGTGCTTCTGCTTCTGCTTCTGCTTCACTGCTTTTGTGCTTCTGCCCTATCCTTGGATTTCGTTCTACACTGCCCATCTCTGGGATCTTCAATTTGAAAGGTTGTAGGTCCCAGCCGGCTACAACTGTAGATGCCTACTATTTGATTGAAACTCTGCGGTTGTGTTGCATGCTCTCATAATGTTTATGGGATTCCTTTTTAATTAACTTGAAGCATGAGGAACGACGTCAAATGCTTCTGGCAGGTACATGAAACTGTTCTACAGAAGTTTGGGTTGGGATTGTTTTAGAAAATCAAATTTTAGGCATATTTGCATAGCATTCTTTTCTTCATGCCATTTGCATCACATTAGGAGGATGTTATTCCTTATCAATTATTATCATATGATCTTTTTCTCTGTATATATAATGGTGTGGTTTAGGACGTTTGCATTTACAAAGTATGGTTAGGTGAGGGGTGTGATTAATTAAGCCTAGGAGTCATATTCTTTTGAAATTTTAATTTATTTTTTTTATACGTGTTAATTTTCTTCTCCCTTGATTGCAATTGCTTGTACGGTGGGTCGGTTGCTACGCCGTGCTCTCTTGGCGACATCTTTAAGTGAACTGTCTCAAGATGAGCAACTTCTTCCCAGCTGAATGCTAGTGGGAGTTATCTTCCCTGCACGTAAGTGGTATTTTCCTGCTGTTGGTCAATACCATTTTCCATGATTCTTTATATTATTGCGTTGGTGTTCATTTCTCATCTGCTTGAAAGCCCCACTTCTCTCAAAGAGAAACATATAAGTTCCCGTGGGTTGTCATCAGAAGTCGCCATGCCTGCCAATTGATCCTTCATCTTAGTTTGCGGCTGCTAGGTCTTTCTGCCTACATAATTATCTCACGGTCTATGTAATTAAGATATGTATTTTGCTTCGCCGAATATGCATCACAATTGAACTTATAGGTTTGTCGGAATAGCTCTCGACCGATAGGGAGAGGGGCACTGAAATCGTTCCTATTGGGTAATTTGGACTCAGATTGGTAGGGCTGTTTCTGAATGTCCATCTTATATGAAAATGTTGATTTTGATATATTCCGACATGTTGATATTGATTGATAAGCCCATTCTATTTATGGAGCTCATACAGGCATTATTAAAATTTGTATGGTAGATTTATTGGACAGGAGATAATAGGGATTATTATCTTTTAAAGTTCGTGTTAAACAGGGTATTAATTAGTTTATGGAGCTTCAATATTTTGTCTGACATTTCTTAGAATTTATTAATCTATTTCACATAAATATTATATTATATACAAAATTCAATCTATTGTTAATACAAAAATAAAAATTTAAGAATATATTTTTTACTTTTAAATGTCGTGGAAACGTTCTTTAACTTCTTAGGATGTAATGATGTGTGAGAGTTTTTCCAGATGGATATTCTCTAGGAAGTTAGAACAAACAAGCCTGGTCCACTGGAAACCTAAGCTTTTGACCTGAAAATCCATGTTATGTCCCAACTTGCCGACTTGAAGTCAATAGATAGTGGCAAAGGACAAAGGTTTTAAATAAAAAAGGGCCATACAGTGACAATCCACCAACCAGTGACAATAGCAGTAGCAAGCACCATCCACAATCAGTACAAAATTGAAAAGAAAAATTTAAGAACAAAGAATCAGAGCATATGGGCAGAGTAGATCCTAATAAGGATTTATAAGCATTTAGCCTTCTTCTCATCATCTTTGCCTGCCGACACTACCTTTGTCCTTTGTGCTACCACATTCTAGTACATGTAGAAGAGAAAAATATGATATATATTGATAAATTGGATGAAACAGTACATTTACAGTGAACTTTGTTGTCTTACATGTCCTCAAAATCAGGAGGCTACAACAACAAAGGCAGCTTGATTCAAACTGGATAGTTTGGTTCGGTTCGGTTCCTGTGGACGACGGGGTATTGGAAATTCCGTAACTACACCCAAGAAAGAATTAATGGTGACTGGGATACTAAAGGATAACTTATTTGCATAATAAACACTTAAAAAACTGCTGAAAAGGCTTATGAATGATAACAATCACAGATGCTGTATGAGAGTATGTAAGGGAAGAATGAAGGAGGTGACTAGTGAGTATGATGAAAGGTGGTCCAAAAGAAAGAAGACTCCGATATCGACTGTTTTGTTCAATTTGAGGTCGGTCGGGTTCAGCATCTTTGATTCCCAAGGATTAAATTCCTTCCGTCTGTTTATCCACCTTGATCTTGGATTCATTTGTGTGAAAAGTCAGCTCATTTGCTCTCCAATTAGATCAAGACCTACAAGGAGGAAGGTCACACCTTGGAACATCAAGAAGTAGAAGTGGACTCCTTGTGCAGCCAAGAGACTCCTGAGTGAGGCTAAGAGTAAAAGAAACGCGAGCGCTAGCTCTTTTCGATATAACTTGTTTACTTTTTTGACAGGTGCAGAGACGACTTCTTTGCGTTCTTTTAAGTGGGTCAACTCAGAAATCTCGCTCTCAGAAGCGCCTCTATATATCTGCGCTTGATTCGTTATCTTAGAGTCCCTTTCGGCAGCAGCCAGTAAGTCGGATTCGGAGGATCTGCCAGCCTTTTTAGTCACAATCCACTCATAAGAGCTACCTAACTGGAATAAGCCAGACACCATGGCATTGAATTTGGTTACGGACATGGTGTTTTCAAAAAGAAGGTAGGGGACAATAAAAGGAAATGATTTGGGGGATGGAAGAATGTTGAGTAACGACATGAAGACGGGCACGTAACAGATCACCCATACAGGAAGCTCGGCTTCTGGTACGAACATGGTTAGAGGAAGAATTATGCAGAACAACGTGAAGGAATAGAATGGAAGGATAAGCTTCCTTAATAGAAAGAACAATAGTATCAAATTTGCCTTCTTCCATGCTGATATCTGCATTATTGAAGATTTGAGGCATCATCTCTTCATCGTAATGCAACGGCGAGGCAACTAATAGTTAAAGTATCTGAACCCGAACGTAAAGACCGTACCTTAGAACTTATGACTGCTGGAAGGGACAACCTGAATAGTTGCATAGGACCAGAATGCCAACGATGTTGCTGCTTCCTATAAGCTTCATAGGACTCAGGAACTTCACAAAGGACCTGAATTTTACATTCAAAAAGTTCTTAATGTTTAGATTATACGAAAACAAGCATAATCGACTGTCTTAATACAGACCGATCGACATTTGATAATTGAAGTTTCTTCAAGCTAATGAAGTGATAGATTCAATGACCTTAACGTCGTTTAGAAATACGAATTTCCAGCCGTTAAGATGGGCTCTCACAGCTATGTCCATATCCTCTACTGTCGTTCTTTCAAGCCACCCTCCGGACTCCTCGAGCGCCTTAATCCTCCAAACACCAGCTGTGCCATTGAAACCAAAGAAATTAAGGAACACCCCATTGACCTGCTGTTCTACCTCAAAGTGGAAACACAAGTTAATGTTTTGAAGGCGTGTCAACAAGTTTTCGTCCCGGTTCACAAACGACCATCTGGCCTGGACCAAACCTAGCTCTGGGTTATCCTGCAAAGAAAAACGAAAGGGACGGGAAAATTAACAAAAGTTACATAAACAAAGAACAGGGGGAAAAACTGTTTTTCGTTGTTTCGACCTTGAAATGGGGGACGGTCAGCTTAAGAAAATCCGGGTTAGGTTGAAAGTCGGCGTCGAAAATTGCAACAAACTCATAGTCTCTAACATAATCACAACTCATTGCAGATTTCAAATTCCCAGCTTTATATCCCGTTCTTACTAATCGATGGCGATAGACTATGTTCACCCCCTTATGGCTCCATTTAGCAACCTCAGCCTTAATTAACAGTTGGATGCTCTCATCATCAGAATCATCAAGAACTTGAATGAGTAAATGGTCCCTTGGCCAATCAATCTGACAGACTGCAGAGATAGACTGCTCGTAAACCTGCATGAAATGGTCACAAAACCAGTTATATTTGGAATCTAACTTAATCTTCTCAAACTTCAATTGCCAATTATAAAACATATAATAGCAACTTCAACTGTAACAGTCCAAGCCGACCGCTAGCAGATATTGTCCGCTTTGACCTGTTACATATCGCCTTCAGTCTCACGGTTTTAAAACGCATCTATTAGGGAAAGATTTCCACACTCTTACAAGGAATGCTTCCTTCCCCACTCCAACCGACGTGAGATCTCACAATCCACCCCCTTGGGGGGCCAGCGTCCTCGCTAGCACACCGCCCAGTGTCTGCCTCTGATACCGTTTGTAACAGCCCAAGACCACTGTTGGTAGATATTGTCCGTTTTGGCCTGCTACGTATCGCCATCAGCATCACGGTTTTAGAATCCATCTGTTAGGGAGAGGTTTCCACACCCTTACAAGGAATGCTTTGTTTCCCTCTCCAACCGATGTGAGATCTCACATCAACATAGTAGGAGCACGTATTATAATCTCACTTGTTTTTTATGCCTGTTTGGTGCCTCAGTTATTTAGATATCTATGCTTTCACATGCTGTGTTCACTTTCCCTCTCTCCTACCATAATCAAATCTATGAAAAGCTAAACGATTATGAAGTATCCTGAACCCAGAATCATGGCATACTAAAACAGAGAAACAAAGAGGAAATCGATCGAAACGAGTATTACCTCCCGTTCGTTGCACATGGGAATTTGAACAAGAACCATTGGATACTTGTATCCACCTCCCTCCACATCATCCGACCTGAAGGGATCCCCTTCAATCTTGGGTTCAATTCTCTTGTACTTTATCCATAGGCAACCAAAACAAAGGATCATACGATCCACCGATTGGATAAGGAACAGAACGATGCAAAATTTAGAGAGTGTTTGAATGAGAGGAGCAATGTACTCTGCTCTACAAGTTAACCAAGCAACATAGAGTGAATGAAGCAATCCTTGCAACTCAGAAGCCTGAGGAATATGCAGATTAGAATGCTGAAAATAATGCCAGCCTTTGAAATAAGCAAGCATTTCAAAAGCAAGAATCCCAATGGAAGTTACTAAGAAAACTCTAATAACTCCAAACAGTAACCTCCCTCTTCCCAGCTTCCCGCCTTCAATGGCGATTCCTTGCCGGTAGATCAGCCTCTTCTTGATTGTTCCCAACAATGTCCAGAGAACTGTAACAAGCCAAGCTATGCAACCGACGGCTCGATTGGCCTTTAGAAGAAGAATCCACGTGACCTGCTTGGTATTTTTGCCTCTACTTTTCTCCACCGGCCGGAATGCGGCGTCGGGACCGTCGATCTCCACGACGGAGAAGTTAGGCTTCTCCATCGTCACAACAACCGGAGTTCCTTTTTGAGGATCTTTCTCTTTTCCCCACCGACACAGAAACCCCAATCTAGGAGCCATCCCCTAAACGATCTAAAGCAAAACAAACGAATCCAAATCTCCAAGACGAGAAAAACAAAAACAAAAAACAAAAATCACAGAAGCTCCTAGCAAAACCTCATTTCGAAGCCAACAAAACGTTCAATCGATGATCATTCCATCAATGTAGCAGAGAATAAGAAGAGAGAGTGAGAGGCTGATTTGTAATGAATTGAACGCTCTAAAATCCAACGTGGGGGAAGAAACCACATTATGAGGAAAGGTATCAGCAGCTTCATGTGGGGTATTGGTCACGTAATAGCCTTTTTTAACAGCTCAAGAACTTTGATATCACAGTGAAATGGCGATGAAGCGTATGGATTAACTAAGCGAAACAGTGGAGAAGATGAAGAAAATTTGACCAAATGAAGACGAAATATATTGACCTACTTGGATTCTTGAATTGGAAGGCGAAAAACATGGATCTTCTCCTTTGATTTACAGAACGTGAAGAACCCGACTGTCAAAATCAGGTCTCACCTGTTTATCCAACGTCCAGACGGATTCGATCATGGCGCCGGTTCAGATTTCTCTCTCTTCCACCGCATTTCTTTAATCACACTGAAAGATCTCACCATAATTGGAGATGGAAAATAAGTGTTCTTTGTACCTATATAAACTTCTTTCTAAAAGCAGCTATTAGCAGTGAGCTTAGGTTATTACCAGTTGTATTAGAATTAGATATTGGATAGTGTGTCAGCAAAGATGCTAGCTTCCATAGAGTGGATTGTGAGTTCTCACGTCGACTGTAGAGGAGAACGAAACATTCGTTATAATGCGTGGAAACCTTTCTATAATAGAGACATTTTAAACAGATGGTAATAAGTAACTAGTCAATGCTGACAATATTTGCTGAATCATTCTTAAAAAGGGTCTCCCTAATAGATGCATTTTAAAATCGTGGAACGGACGACGATATCCACCGAGGTGCTTTCATTTTCCAACGCTCGGATTTTACTTCTTAAATTTGAGAAAATTGTTTATTTAGCTTCTTAATTTTTTATTACTATAGCTTAATGAAAATGAGGGGAGGCATTCCTTTATTATTATTTTTATTATTTTTTAAATAAAAAATTTTATATTTGGTTTTTACCGTACAGAATCTTAAAGAATATTCGTTCATTTTTGTAAATAAATGCTAAAGTATGAAAATAATTTTTGAGTTTAAGTCGTTATCCAAAAAATGACTATAAGAATTAAATTTTCAATTATTTATTTATTTATTTAAATTTTTTTAAACAAAAATTTATTCAAATTTGTGTATTTTAAAAAAAAATAATACTCAAACTAAATTTTAAATTTTTAAAAGATAAAACATTAATTACCTTAAATGTTTACCATCAAATTAGAAAAATATGTAATATTTTATATAAATACCTTTTAACTCGTATCGATCTCAACTAACGTGGGATCTCACAATCCACCCTATTAGGATCTAGCGTTCTCGCTGGCACTCGGTGTCTGCCTCTAATACCCTATCTGTAACCGTCAAAATCTACCTCTAATAGATATTGTATGTGTTGGCCTATTATGTATCGCCGTCAATCTCACCATTTTAATACATGTTTGGTAGGGAGAAGTTTCCACACTTTTATAATACTTCATTCCAATCTCCACCAAGATATCATAATCCACCCCATTAGGGGCCCAATGTACTCGTTGGCATAACGCTTGGCGTATGACTCTAATACCACTGTAACAGTCAAAGTCTACTTCTAGTAGATATTGTCCGCTTTATCTTGTTACGTACCATTATCAGTTTCATGATTATAAAACGCATCTATTAGAAAGAGATTTTCACACCCTTAGTTTTGTTGTCCTCTCCAATTAACGTGAAAATCTCACAATATTTTTAATTAACGTGGATTATATTTTAAGCATCTTATAAGGTAAATAAAAAAAAAAAAAAAATAAAAAAATTTATGGTTAAAGTATGAAGGTATGTGTATTATGGGTGTGGTTGAGTAATATTGTCCATATTTTTGTAGGTATTTGAGGAGATCTGTACTTCCACAACATGTGATGAGAAACATCCCACATAGGGTTGGAGGGTACACTCTCACCCAACTCTTAGCTGGACAACTAGGTGATACTATTTTTTTTTAATATTGTAATGGGTCTCGTTTAAAAAACAGAAACTGAAACAAAATGATTATCGAGTCAAACTCAAAATCTTTACTTGAGCTATACGAACCGTGCAAATTCTCTCTCAGGAAACGAATGAAGCTATTCTAAATGACTGGTAACTAGTGTTTATAAACCCATGATCATTCCCTAAATTAGTCGATGTGGGACTTCCATCATCCAACACCTCCCCTCGAACAAAGTGCGCCTCCCCTTAATCGAGGCTCGACTCCTTTGGAGTCTTAGGAGTCTTGCGCCTCCCCTTAATCGAGGCTCGACTCCTAAGGAGTCTTAGGAGTCTTAGTCATTTTTACTGTTTATGACTGTCTTCGAGGAGGGGCGGCTCCTTTTCTTTAGGAGTTCTTTGTAAGGAGTCTTAGGAGTCTTAGTCATTTTTACTGTATATGACTATCTTCAAGGAGGGGCGGCTCCTTTTCTTTAGGAGTTCTTTGTAAGGAGTCTTAGGAGTCTTAGTCATTTTTACTGTTTATGACTGTCTTCGAGGAGGGGCGGCTCATTTTCTTTAGGAATTCTTTGTAAGGAGTCTTAGGAGTCTTAGTCATTTTTACTGTTTATGACTGTCTTCGAGGAGGGGCGGCTCCTTTTCTTTAGGAGTTCTTTGTTCGATATTTGAGGATTTACCAATGCCTCCCCTTAATCGAGGCAAAGGAGTCTTAGGAGTCTTAGTCATTTTTACTGTTTATGACTGTCTTCGAGGAGGGGCGGCTCCTTTTCTTTAGGAGTTCGGAGGGGCGGTTCCTTTTCTTTAGGAGTTCTTTTGTGATGTCCCACATTGGTTGGTGTGGAAACCTTCCCCGAGGAGGGGCGGCTCCTTTTCTTTAGGAGTTCTTTTGTGATGTCCCACATTGGTTGGTGTGGAAACCTTCCCCTAGCAGACGCGTTTTAAAGCCTTGAGGGGAAGCCCGAAAGGGAAAGCCCAAAGAAGACAATATCTGCTAGCAGTGGATCTGGGTCGTTACATCTTTGTTCGATATTCTCTGATACCATGTTAGACGAACACGACTCTCCACAATGGTATGATATTGTCCACTTTGAGTATAAGCTCTCATGGCTTTGCTTGGGGAAGTCACTTATAACCCCATGATCATTCCCTAAATTAGTCGATCTGGGACTTCCATCATCCAACAAAATGAAGCTACTTTTTACATTAATTACAGTATCAAAACATCAATAGCTTGTAACAACGGGTTTGAAAATATTTAATTATTATATATAAAATAACACGCTATTATATATCAAATATGTAATTTGAAAGATGTTATATTAGAGAAGTTTTTTCTTTTTTTGTTAGTATAATTCCAAAAAATTTAAAAACTTATAATCGTTGAATGAATTAATTTAAATAATTCATGAGTTGTTATTATTGAACTTCCGTATCCTATCAAATCACGAATTTAAGAAAATGATGTACTCGAAAAATAAAAATTTTTTTTTTTTTTTTTTTTTTAGGTTTATAAATGATAGATAAGTCTGTTCACGTGAAGAAGGACGTCGCAAGTTTCTTTCACGTGTTTTTTCCGTGAATAAAAAATATATTATTCAAATTTTAAAAGTTTGGACATACATTTTTTAAATAAAATATAAAAATTTTATGAATATTTTATTAATTTAACCAAAGGATAGGGCCAAAAAAGTAATTTAATTTAATTATTATTATTATTATTTTTTGAACTCTATAATTTCTTAGCTAATAAAGCTTTTAAATACGACAGCGTTTTCCGGTGGTGATTATTAATTACAGAACAGGACTAGACGATATATCTACCCAAAGGAGAGTTTAATATGGAAAATAGTTTAATAATTTCTGTTGTTTAGGCATTTATGGGTAAATAATTATAGCTAGAGGTCTCAGGTCTAAGAGATGGTGGGGGCAATATCGGGTTAATAAAAGAAATGACGCACGTGACAGCGAAATAACAAATGCAAATAGTACACACACAGCACGTGCCTTTTAAGACTTAATGTAGGCGATCGATCGATCGATCGATCGTCCCCAACATCGCCACATGATTCCCATCTCACAAGTTTCATCCAAAACGAGTGGCTTTGTTGCCATCGTTTAGGGCACTCCTAAAGATCTTTGCACGGAGTGAGTCCTGTTAGAATTGGTCAATCCATTAGAATAGCTTGAAGTTAGTCATGCCATAAGAATAGGCTTACTTCGTTAGTTTCCTATGAAATCGGATCTATTAGTTAATCTTTTGCCAATATAAATAGAATATGTCCTCAATAGTGTGAGGCACAGTTTTGCATAAACTTGATAAGTCCCACTCGATTACGCTCGTATTATTTATTAAGTTAAATTAATAAAAATATCTTTAAATTTTTTACTTAGTAAAAAATATCATTTAATATGGGATGAAAACAGTTAATATTTTATTTCAAAAATATATTTGAACTTTTAAAATAGTTTATTAATTTATTTTAAAATTTTTAAAAAACACCCATATTTTATTTTTAAAACTTAAAAAATATTTTTATCAATTTTAAAATAATATTAAAACATTCATAGATAATTTACGAACGGTTAAAAGACGATTTTCGTTTATATATTGACGGTAATATATTTTTAAATTTTTTTTTTGTCAATTAAGCTGAAAAATTATATATCGGGACACGACTAAGATAATAAGTTAATCTAAAAAAAATGTAGAAAAAAGAAAATCGACAGTTTATTTAAATTTAAATAATGTAATGATTCTTGCCTTGAGCGATTAAAAAGAACACGGCGAGGAATTGGAAAACTTTTACCCATAAGACTGTCCCAAGGGAACCTTAAGATATAAAAATCTTGGACATAATAATATGGTGATTCTTGCCTTGGAGCGATTAAAAAAAAACACGGCGAGGAATTGGAAAACTTTTACCTATAAGACTGTCTGAAGGGCAATGGGTTTGGAATCTCAGCCGACAGGATTTCACTTTGGCAGTTGAAAGTGAAACATAGAGCCTCCTAATTTCAAGTTCTGTCTAAAGGGTTGAATATAAATTTTATGCTTATTTTTATTTAGTATTTTATTTTTCAGATTTTACATTTTTTAAACTAAATATTTAATTTTTTAGTAAATTTTTAAAAATAAAAAATTGTAAATAAATGAGTTACCAATTGGGGTCTAAATGTTTAAATTTGTGTATCTTTAATAATTGAATATCATTAATTTTTCATTTTGTCTATAAATTTTAAATTTATGACGTATTTTAAAATTTTATAATAATTGATCTATTAGATATGAAATCATATCATTTGAATCCATAAACTTTCAAAACTGCGTTTGGTAGACTGTGAATTTTTTATTTCTAATTTAATGTGTCGTCGATATATTTGATTTTTTTTTAAATAACTTTGACTACCCTATATAAAACTGGCTCTTATGCCTTAAATAACTCTTCACTTATAATTTTGTGTTTAATAAATCAATAAATTTTAGAAGATAATGAATTAAAAATTATAAACTCGTTAATACAAAATTGACAAAATTAATTGTAACTCGAGTAATCTGCTAAATACTTTTGAAATTTTAAAGATCAGATAGATTTTGAAAATTAGCGACTAAATTTGTAACGTACAGTAAATAATTGTCGGTGAGATATATGATATTTTTGTACTCTTTGTTTATAAGAAGTAAAAGAAATATGATCAGACACAAACAGCTCTACACGAAACTCCTCAGTTTTGGTAACAAATATTAGGTGAAAATATATATTTTGCATCATATCTCTCACCATATTTCTTTTTAATTAAAGTTATGGACCCAAGCAGCATGTGATGATGGATACCCTTAAAATCTTTCATAATTAACATTATTTATTTCATTTTTGTCTATATATCCGTAAAAATTGATCAATAGCTGATCCGAGCACAACTTAATAGATAAAGATACCAGTTCATAACTCAAAAAAAGAAAATATCTACCAATATCCGTTCATATCACGAACCTGATTCTCTTGTTTATGGGTTCCTACCTTTTTCTTTCATTCATATTTGTCGACTTTTACACATTTCTAATTATTTATTTATTTATTTTTGTAAAAAATGGTAATACATGCACATGTTATGCTTATGAACTTAGATACAAATGTGTGATAACGAAGACAAGGAAATGTCACATTGAATCTGCTTTTGCCAAACAAGACATGCCTTTGAGTTCTATCAAGTACAGATTTAAGGAGAAATTCCACAAATAATGGAGTGAGCCAACTGTTGTAGGACGAAATTCACTATCCAATTTACCAGAGGAATCAATCTTAAAGAAACAAATCTAGTTTCATATCGTCGTCTTATCCGCTTAGAAAACGATTCTTAAGATCAAAACTAAATACACAATTCAACGGGTCGAGTCCGATGGCTAATGACCTAAGCATGGTGAATAAATTCAGCAAAACTTAGAAGTAAACAGAAAAAAGTTGGTATCTTACATGTTTCAAACTATGGGGTCACTCCTAGTAATAAATTGATCCGTTTCTTTTCACTTTGTTGTGGCCCTTGCACTCATAGAAGTGTGGTAATTGGTACTTCTTTGCTTCCTGTAAGAAGTATAAACATCATCATATTGACTATCCTCGTTTGGATTGGCCGATGCTCCGAGTCCTAACCTTCCTGAGCCTTTTCGATCTACGCTTCCATCAGCATAAGCACCCGTCTCTGGGTCAACCTGAAGGTTGGGAGGAGGAGGAATGCAAGCTCCACCCTTACGCACGGGCGGTTCTCTATCGTACTCATAATCGTCATCTTTGGAATCAGAACTCATGGGTCCTTCTGAGGGATTAACCTCACCAATCTCTTTAAAGAACTTAGACACTCTCTCAAGAACTTCAGAGGGAGATATATTGGATGGAGGAATCATAGTTGGGATATCCAAAGGGCTCATGGGAGAATATGGGACTCCACTTCCAATCTGCATTTTTCTCACCATTCCAGGGATAAGACCAGGTGGGAACAAAGGATATGGTGGCAATTTTTCACCCACAGCAGCAGGCTGTGGTGGCATTAATTGGGCATTGGGCTGTTGGATTGGTGGTTGTACAGAAGTTGGCAAGGGAATGGAGCTTACAAAAGCAGCAGTGGGTATTGCACTTGGTAGAAATTGCTGTGGCGTCACGGATCTTGGCAGCGTTTGGCCTGCGGGAACAGTCTTATCGGGGTGCTCTTGATCGGGAAAACTTGGAATGGCACCTTGCCTGTCAGATTGCCACTGGTGCACGGTAAGGTTATTTGTATGCGACGTCAATCCTGCGTGGCACCAAGAAGAAGTTTAACAAAGATTATAGCCATGTTACCTGAAAACATCATTATCTTACAATAGTACTCTGCAAATGCACAGAGAAAATAAGAGACAAAAATGCGAGAGAGGCCCACCGGCAGCTGAATCTACTGAAGCTGGTGTCTCTTTTGGATGCCCCGGCAAAGCTTTTGTTGGTATCCCATTAATCATTTCACCCTCGAGTGTGTTAATAGTATTCTGATCATAAATCTCCTTGGACGCCCAGAACTGTACCAACTTCTGTAATTTCAACTGGCTTTCCTCCTTCATTTGAGGGTTGTGATATACTCTTGCAAGCATGGAACCTAAAACTGGTTCGAATGCTAGAGCTTCATTATCAAGGTCCTTTGCGTTGATTCTTCGCATCATGCTGCAAAATTTGGAAGAAAATTTAATGGGGAAAAAACTCACCCTTCGAATAATTATGTTGTAGTACTGCTATCAGATTAGTTTGTCAACACGAATGATGATTTATTGAATAGAACTTCTATCAGAACAAAAAAACCATCAACTGAATGTGATCAGGAAACGAAGGAATTAACTTGAATACAATCAATGCACTTCATTAATATTGACGCACTCATTCAAGAACCATTAAAGTAGAACATAGAACAATGTGATTCTATTTAAGGAGCAAGAAAGGAGAGAACATCCCTCACTAAAGGAGCAGTTACTTTGCAAAAGTTCTAAGAAAATAAAGAAAGATGTACATGGTATTCAACAACAATCATGAACTGCAGCATGCTAAATGCACTAACCCAAGAAATTGTAAATTTGAAATAACAATAACGAAAGCAATCATATGGTAGCGTACCTCTCAAAAAGAATGTCATTGACAAGGTATATTATATGAAGTTGCTTCTCAGAATCATCTATGTTAAATACCATGTCTCTAAGTGCCTCGGCCATGGCNAAAAAAAAAAAAAAAAAAAAAAAGAGATAAAATGACATGGCCCTAAAACCCTAATGGAGTGGCGCGAGAGCGGCTGCTTGACTTAATCCCAAAAACCCCATTTTTGGCGCCTCNTGGCTGGAGCAAAAGGAGACCGCTGCATGAACCAAGTTTTAGCTCCTTTAATTGATTCTTTAGCACCAGTGAGATTACTAAGCACATTGTTGAGCTCCAAAGCAACATCAGAAGGAAGAGGTCCAGAAAGCCCTTTAAAAGATTTTGAAGATTGATCGTAATCCGACCGACCAGGAACTCCAAAAGCCTGTTGATGGTGCTGCTGCTGCTCGTAGAAAGAAGCAAAAGAAGTTTGATGCATTTGAGGACCCCCAATTATTGATGCAGAAGCATTCAATGGAGGAGCATTAAGGGGAGATGGACTTGTCATAGGATTTGGATGAGGGTGCAACATGGGCATGGATGAAGATGGAAAGGGAGGGTTGAAGGGTCCTCCAAGGTGGGGGCGAGTCATTAGCCAAAGCTTATAACGGTAGTAACCGTGCCCCTCCCCACCAAAGAGAAAGCCATATGCTGGGTTGTCCTGTTGCTTTTCACGTATCATGGATTCAAATTCAGGGCCATTCTTTATGATATACTCCACAAGTTTGTCTATCCGTTTTTGGAGCTCAGGGTCTGAAGGAGGTGGAACTGGTGGAGGAGCAGAATCATAGGGACCATGGAAAGGTGAATGACCCATGGGAGGGGGTAAATGCGGAGCAAAAGCTGGTGGTGGCTGCTGCTGTTGAAGATGAAGAAGGTGGGGGTGGGGTGGATGATGCGGGTGGGGCTGTGGCTGCTGCTGCTGCTGCATAGGGTGGTGATAAGGGAACTGTTGCATAGCAGGATGCGGCGGTAGGAAAGGAGGACCCGGAACAGATGGAGGAAATTGTTGATGTTGGCCATGAAATCCAAATGGCTGCTGCTGTTGCAGATTAGTTGCCTGTCTCTGCTGTTGGGCATAAGCCATAGCAGAAGCAGCTGCATAATCTTGAGACTGCCGATCCATTAGCTATCGATAATTCTATATCAGTTATCAGCTGGATAACAATCTCCACAAAATCTTCACTCTGCAGGCACAAATTTCGCAAAGAAACAAATCCTTAATCATCCTCCAAGCAATCAAAAGCTATAATTTCGCAAAGAAACAGATCATTAATCATCCTCCAAACAATCAAAAGCTACAATTTCCTCCCATCCCCATTTCTTATCATCAAACAACTCCAAATTGAAAGTAAGTATTAACAAACTACATTTGACTTACTCCTGAGAGTTCAAAAGTAAAATCCTAAAAAACAAGCATACACAAACCGCTTAGCTTGCAGTACTTTCGCACATCATTTACAGAACATTGCGAACAAAAATCCTATAATTTCTCTGTATCTTTTTCATCAAAATCTCAGCTACATAACGGAAATTCGTCCATAACAGAAAAAGAAAAAAAGAAAAATTGCTTAGTGCCAGAACATATCTACACTAACCAGCGTCGTCTTTCACACAAGCCTCCAAGCTGCTTCGCACTCTCTCTTCGTTCTTGCAATTCCACGACGACTCCGACGAGCTCGGCGCCGGTCGCCGCTGTAATTTCCGGTCTTCGAAATGGATCCTTAGGGCTTCAAGCGAACCTGCGATAAACGCATCCGCCCCGGTCCCGACTCTGAAATCGAACTAGGGAATTGATGCATTATTTTCTTTATTTTTCTATTTACTGTTTGTTATTTTAATTTAATTAAACTTCTATGATTTCTTTATTAATTTATTTTAGATTTTATCCAAATAAATATGTGCCCTTTAATAATTAATTTGTTTCTTACAATTGCACTTTTTAATAAATATTTAAAATGGTTAGTCAAATTTTAAAAAATTAATTTGAATATTAAAAAAAAAAATGCAGAATATGTAAAATATTATTAAAATAACCATATATTAATTGAATTATATTTATGTTAATTTTGAAATTTTGTTTAGTAATAAATTTTCGGGATAAAAAAAAAAAAAAAAAAAAGAGATAAAATGACATGGCCCTAAAACCCTAATGGAGTGGCGCGAGAGCGGCTGCTTGACTTAATCCCAAAAACCCCATTTTTGGCGCCTCGGTTGTTTCTGAAACTTCCTTTGCTCTCTCTCTCTCTCTCTCTGTACTTGGAGGTGAGAGCGTAACCGAGAGAAGCTTGGAAGCGAGCGTGCTCGCCATTTGATTCTGCTGAGTTAATGAGGCAGCTTCAGAGGAGCTTGTTCATGGCAACTACTTCCAGCAACGCTATTTCTTCCTCTGTATTTTCAACAACTCCGTCTGCTTCGTTCTCGCGACTCCGTCCTTTGTTGTCTAAGGTTCTCATATTCTACCAATTGCTNTTTTTTTTTTTTTTTTTTTTTTTTTTTTTTTTTTTTCTGATTTAAAGAAAAAAACATTTAAACTCTTGCGTTTTTGTCTAGAGAATTGTCTGGCAGCAAGTATTTTATTAGACCTTAATTTTATGAAATTTATGAAAACTTGTTTCATAATGATCAGTTATGTATCTCTATGGCGTTTGAAGAGTTGCAATTTTATACTGGCTTGAAGTCTTTTTTATTTTTATTTTTTTAACGCCAATCGAACTTCTGGTGTTGGACATTTTGGTTCGCTCTTTTGTTCGTTTTCTAATTGTTTTGGAGTGGCCTAGTGAATTTATATCTTTATCGCGGCTGTAGTATGTTTGCCACCAAGTTTTTCTTTGCTGTTTAGTATGTTGTTTTGGAATTGTTTAATTCGTACTCTTACATTCAGATTAGATATCTGTTCGCAGCAAATATCAGAGATGAACAGTATAATTTTTTTTCTTCTGATAAAAGACAATTTCATTGATGGTTGAAATTTACAAAAGGGATGTACCCATGGTGTTTACAAAAGACCTTCTTCTCAATTTGCAATAAGGGAGGTATAACTATAGGAAGTAAGACAGTTTACACCAAGATATAACTTGCTAGAGAAAATGATAACGGTATAAATTTTTTAGAAACTAAGTGACAACAGTCAATACAATCTTGCTGGAGNCCATGGAAAGGTGAATGACCCATGGGAGGGGGTAAATGCGGAGCAAAAGCTGGTGGTGGCTGCTGCTGTTGAAGATGAAGAAGGTGGGGGTGGGGTGGATGATGCGGGTGGGGCTGTGGCTGCTGCTGCTGCTGCATAGGGTGGTGATAAGGGAACTGTTGCATAGCAGGATGCGGCGGTAGGAAAGGAGGACCCGGAACAGATGGAGGAAATTGTTGATGTTGGCCATGAAATCCAAATGGCTGCTGCTGTTGCAGATTAGTTGCCTGTCTCTGCTGTTGGGCATAAGCCATAGCAGAAGCAGCTGCATAATCTTGAGACTGCCGATCCATTAGCTATCGATAATTCTATATCAGTTATCAGCTGGATAACAATCTCCACAAAATCTTCACTCTGCAGGCACAAATTTCGCAAAGAAACAAATCCTTAATCATCCTCCAAGCAATCAAAAGCTATAATTTCGCAAAGAAACAGATCATTAATCATCCTCCAAACAATCAAAAGCTACAATTTCCTCCCATCCCCATTTCTTATCATCAAACAACTCCAAATTGAAAGTAAGTATTAACAAACTACATTTGACTTACTCCTGAGAGTTCAAAAGTAAAATCCTAAAAAACAAGCATACACAAACCGCTTAGCTTGCAGTACTTTCGCACATCATTTACAGAACATTGCGAACAAAAATCCTATAATTTCTCTGTATCTTTTTCATCAAAATCTCAGCTACATAACGGAAATTCGTCCATAACAGAAAAAGAAAAAAAGAAAAATTGCTTAGTGCCAGAACATATCTACACTAACCAGCGTCGTCTTTCACACAAGCCTCCAAGCTGCTTCGCACTCTCTCTTCGTTCTTGCAATTCCACGACGACTCCGACGAGCTCGGCGCCGGTCGCCGCTGTAATTTCCGGTCTTCGAAATGGATCCTTAGGGCTTCAAGCGAACCTGCGATAAACGCATCCGCCCCGGTCCCGACTCTGAAATCGAACTAGGGAATTGATGCATTATTTTCTTTATTTTTCTATTTACTGTTTGTTATTTTAATTTAATTAAACTTCTATGATTTCTTTATTAATTTATTTTAGATTTTATCCAAATAAATATGTGCCCTTTAATAATTAATTTGTTTCTTACAATTGCACTTTTTAATAAATATTTAAAATGGTTAGTCAAATTTTAAAAAATTAATTTGAATATTAAAAAAAAAAATGCAGAATATGTAAAATATTATTAAAATAACCATATATTAATTGAATTATATTTATGTTAATTTTGAAATTTTGTTTAGTAATAAATTTTCGGGATAAAAAAAAAAAAAAAAAATTTTTTTTTTTTTTTTTTTTTTTTTTTTTCTGATTTAAAGAAAAAAACATTTAAACTCTTGCGTTTTTGTCTAGAGAATTGTCTGGCAGCAAGTATTTTATTAGACCTTAATTTTATGAAATTTATGAAAACTTGTTTCATAATGATCAGTTATGTATCTCTATGGCGTTTGAAGAGTTGCAATTTTATACTGGCTTGAAGTCTTTTTTATTTTTATTTTTTTAACGCCAATCGAACTTCTGGTGTTGGACATTTTGGTTCGCTCTTTTGTTCGTTTTCTAATTGTTTTGGAGTGGCCTAGTGAATTTATATCTTTATCGCGGCTGTAGTATGTTTGCCACCAAGTTTTTCTTTGCTGTTTAGTATGTTGTTTTGGAATTGTTTAATTCGTACTCTTACATTCAGATTAGATATCTGTTCGCAGCAAATATCAGAGATGAACAGTATAATTTTTTTTCTTCTGATAAAAGACAATTTCATTGATGGTTGAAATTTACAAAAGGGATGTACCCATGGTGTTTACAAAAGACCTTCTTCTCAATTTGCAATAAGGGAGGTATAACTATAGGAAGTAAGACAGTTTACACCAAGATATAACTTGCTAGAGAAAATGATAACGGTATAAATTTTTTAGAAACTAAGTGACAACAGTCAATACAATCTTGCTGGAGAAAATGTTGGAAAAGTTGCAATTTTTATACATGCTTGAACGGTCAATACAATTTTTGTTGCCGAGCGTAAACTTCTGGCATTTGATTTTTTGGCTACTTTCGCTTACTTGTTCTTTTTCTGAATGTGTTTGAGTTGCCTAGTGAATTTATGTTTTTATGGCTGTGAGATAATGTGTTTTCTGCCAATCTCTATTTTTAGTTTCACCGCGCGTTTTTAATTTTTAGATTCATTCACTCCCGTTTGTGGATTTGTCTTGCAGCAAATATTAGAAATGGACTATTATGAACAATTTAAAATTTAATGTCTCCTAAGAAAAAAAAAACGTTCGAAAAGTTGCAACGCCATGTATGCTCTAATGTTTTAAATGCCATGCAAATTTCTGCCATTTGACAATTTTTAGTTACTTCTGTTGACCTTCTATTCGAAATATTGTGGAACAGCCCAGCATTCTTTTATTATGGTGATAATGTGTTATTTTGTTTGGTGTTTGCGTTACAGTTGCAGAGCAGAACTCTTCAAAATAATACTAGCAAATGCATACCCGTTTTACCTTTTTCCACTGTTTGTAATTACGCCAAATGTTCTCAGCTTGTTTTTAGAAAAAGCAGAGTAACATTTGCTGTCAAGACTGAACGTGCAAAGGCTGGGCAGTGTCGTACATGTGATGGGCCAAGTTGTGTTTTCACTCTACATTCCCGCTTACCGTTGGGATTTCATCATTCTGTTGCATCCCCAAATGCTTCTAAGCGACAGGTGTTAAATGGCACTTTTACACCTACATTTCCTAATTATAGAGCTTTTGAAAAGAAGTTCTTTTCTCAATCTACAGAAGCATTGAATAAAACTGAGAATGAGAATGTTAAATATGCAAGTAATGGAACAAGTACATTCCCATCTGAAGGATTGAATAAAAAATCGAAGGGTGCCAAGCCTGTTGCTACATCCAGGAAAAAGCGAATTAGTGCTTCAGGGTCCACTGGCTCCACTAGTGTTATTGGAACAAATTCAAGCGATCAGTTGGTTGGAGTTACCAAGGAGGCAGGTAAAGTTTCATCTAATTCTTCTTCACCCGTTAGGAAAGCATCCAAGGGTTTGAAAGAAAAGAACTCTGGGAGCAAGAAAAAGAAGGAAGCTATATCTCCAACCAATTCTTCAGATGTTGAAGCAGTATGCAAGGATAGTCAGTCAAAGAGCTTAGATAGTAGCAATGTTGATAAGAATGTTGTACAAAATCCGAAGGTTAGCAAATAGTAATTGATGGATGTTTTTAATCCATTTTTCCCTTCTCATTGCATTATTTTAACTAACAGTGCAATTTTTCAGAAAAAATCATCGGGGGGTACTGCCAAAGGTTCTGTTTCAACTACACAACAATCCAACAAGAAAAAAGGTAACTCTAGCAGAAAAAAAGAAGCTCAGAAAGATGCTAGTAAGTTGCCACAGAAGCCAAACCTTGTAGTGGATGCAAGGGGGAAATCTCGGGGAATAACAACTTTGAAGAAGCTATATCCCCCAATGGGAAAGTCTGTTATGGTGGTGGAATCTGTTACAAAGGCAAAGGTTATTCAGAATTATCTTGGTGATATGTTTGAGGTGCTACCTAGTCATGGCCATGTTAGAGACTTGGCTGCAAGGTCAGGATCTGTTAGACCTGATGATGACTTCAGTATGGTGTGGGAGGTTCCTTCTGCTGCCTGGACTCATCTCAAGAGCATAAAAGTTTCCTTAAATGGGTATGTATCTGGCTTTTGTTTTTAGCTTGGCCTGCATGCAACTGTATTTTTGGCTAACTTGATAAGGATTGTTAAGTTTACATGCGCACACACACATTTGTATTTCTTTTATTAAGTTTTGTTTGCTTCTTGTATATGGTTGACATTGTTGTGCATCTCTGTCATTTATTTTGTGATGTCTAAAATGCTTCTTTTCTCTTACCTCCAATTCCTAAAGTTTTAATTTTCTTTTCTTTTGCTGTGTATTTATTCCTCAGAGCAGAGAACCTTATTCTTGCATCTGATCCTGATCGTGAAGGCGAGGCTATTGCTTGGCATATAATTGAGATGTTGCAGCAGCAGGATGCTCTACACGAAGGTATTAGCATAGCAAGGGTTGTTTTTCATGAAATAACTGAGGCTTCTATCAAAAGTGCCCTGCAATCTCCTAGAGAAATTGATGCAAACTTGGTTCAGGCTTACCTTGCACGGCGTGCTTTAGATTATTTGATTGGATTTAATATTTCACCATTATTATGGAGGAAATTACCAGGTTGTCAATCAGCTGGGCGTGTTCAATCAGCTGCACTCGCCCTAATATGTGATAGAGAATTGGAAATTGATGAATTTCAACCACAAGAATATTGGACTATTGACATTGAGTTGAACCAAAAAGATCCTTGTTCTTCAGTGGAAGAATTTACAGTCCCTGCACATTTGACCCATTTTAATTCTAAGAAGTTAAATCAGTTTGCAATTAGCTCCACCACAGAGGCAAAGAATATAGAAACTGCACTAAAGTCGGTAAATTTTCAAGTTCTTAGCTCTAAAAAGAATAAAGTGCGGAGAAACCCTCCAATGCCATATATAACATCTACACTTCAGCAAGATGCAGCAAACAAACATAATTTTCCTGCAAGTTACACAATGAAGGTACATGGTAATTTTGTTTTGACTCCTGAAGTTCCCCATGATATAAGATAATTCAGTCATGTTGAGTTAAAATTTTACTTCTAAACAGCAGTCTGCCCCAAATAATTATTTCCCCTATTAATAACATGGTATCTGCTAATGTGTTACTGGATATTGATGTTTTATTCAGAGAGTTATTTATAAAGTGGGCAATTGTTCTAATATTAGATTTTGGGAGTGTTTTCCTTCACATCTATCTTCTAGGAGTTATCTTCGTTGGACCTTAATGATATTTTTAATGTGATTTGGAAATATCATTATCTTGTGAAAATCAAAATCTTTTGCTGGTTTCTTGCGCTAGGGGGTCTTAATACTCTAGTGGATCCAAATTAGAAATCTTGTTTATTGCTTGTTTCTGTTTTTGATAGGGAATGGATGAAGTTGAAACAATTAAATAATCTGTTCTTATTCTGTTCTTTCTGGTGGCTTCCTTTTTGTGCCCTTCAAAACATATCAAGCCATAAATTGAAAGTGTACAATATGAACTAAAGGTTTGGGGTAGATGAGACCCCTTGTGAAGGGAAACTATTGCAAGAAACACCTCCAATTGAGGTTGAGGGGAAAAGTGCCGTGGCAACAAAAAAGGTTACTTGAAGGACACTCCAAAAGTTCTATATCAAATAGATTAATATAATAATAGAACTATTCTTGTCCGACATATTTTTACTCTTATTCTTATCTAAATCCATTTTCTTTTATAAATGGTGCGTATTGTGGAATATATAGACCTATTTTCTTTTAACTGTGTCCCACTACGATTATATGCTGTTAGAATTAGTTTGACCTTCATCTACTTTCTGATTGTTTTCCTGGTATGATGCCTTTTGCTTTCACCTTTTTATGAATGTATGAGGGGTTTCATGCATGATTGAAGACTATAACGCTGTAGTTTTTTATTTTATTTTATTTTATTTTTAATATTTTCCTTTTCCTTTACTTCTTACAACTTAGAAATATAGGGGGGCATTTTATGCTCCTGTCACTTATGTAACTTTCTATGCAGCTTGCCCAGAAACTTTATGAGGGAATTCAACTTGCTGATGGAAAGGCAGCTGGCTTAATAACTTATCCAAGAACAGATGGGCTACATGTAAGAATTTTTTTGCCTTCAACTATACCTCCATACTATTTCTTGTTATTTCTTTGGCAAGGCAGCTTGGTTTATCTTGTTGCCAGTAGTCTCTTTTTTCCTATTAATTGTTTTGGGATTTTTATTCATTCTTTGATGTTACCTGTATAATTCTTCATATCAATGCATGGAAATAAGGCCTTAAGAATGTGTGTTATGTATGCAATTAGTTCTTCGGTTGACATTCCATTTCATTTTTGTCCTGGTTCATGCTGTTTTGTCATATTAAAAAATCTTAGGTGCATCTGGTCTAAACATCTTTGCTTGAACTACTTCCTATTTCAGATCTCTGATGAAGCTGTTAAGGACATTCGCTCCTTGATTAAGCAAAGGTGAAAGTTCAAAATTCAACTTCCCTTTTCTTTGTAACTTGCACGAAAAGTTATGTGACAGCTTTTTTAGGCAAATTGATTTACAAGAAGGCTCTTTATGTTTGTAACTTTACTATAGCTGTAGCGTTCTTTCACTTGGGTATAATCTTTATTTGAAATTTCAAGGTGCAATTTGAATTCCCTCCATCCTATAAGGTTTTAGGCTTCTAATTTTTTTATTCTTCAAAAACTTACTGTTTGCAGATACGGGGAGAACTTTGTCTCAGAAAGTGCACGCAAATATTTTAAAAAGGTCAAGAATGCTCAAGAGGCTCATGAAGCAATCAGACCCACTGATGTGCAACGATTACCCTGTAATTATATAATTTTCTGGCTAAATAATACTTGATTAGGGAATATATATGAGTTGTTCTGTTCTAGTTACCTGCTCCAACTATGTCCACTTGTAAGATTATTGCTTTAGCCTTCCCATTTTGGTGAGAACGTTATAACCAATTAGTGTTCGTTTTATTTCATTGAATTCACTTCCAGCAATGCTAGTGGGAACACTTGACGAAGATTCTCACAAACTATACTCTCTTATTTGGCTCAGAACGATGGCATGTCAAATGGAACCTTCTATCACTGAACAGGTCAGAATGCATGCCCATTACAATATTTCTCTTCTCTTTTTCAATATTTTGCATATTTCAGTTTGGAATTGATAAATTTAACACAGGAACGGGAGGCTTGTATAATAAAACTTGCATTATTGATTCCAAAATTTTATTAGTTTTTCTTATTAAGAAGATCTTATCATGACCCTTTATCATACAAGTTTTTGTTTATTATAAAAAAAACATAAAGGCCCTATTTTATTCAAGTTCTTGTTTCTTATGAAAAAACTCAAGATACACTTTTTTTTAAGAAAAATATTTAAGGAATCTACTGATTCCCAAAGCCATGATACAGAAGAGGCAAATGGGTTGATACTGAGGACAACCATATCCTAACCGAGAGAATTAACAATAATATAAGACGTTTTACCAAGTTCATAAGTTCTGGTAGAGATACTTGGGGCAAGAGCCACCCTGACTTGAAAAGGCGCTTATTTTGGCGTAGAGTGGGCTTTTAAATCAAGAAAGATTGTGCATAACTTTTCAAATGTTGATGACAGTTCGTGTATCTTTTTTTTTTTTTTTTTCTGGGTAAAAAATGAAGTAATTTCTGGTTGTTTATTAGAGCGGACTATGAGTTCACAACTTCTCTTTCATGGCATGTATTTTTCTACTTTTATTTGTAAATTGTAGTTTACTTCAATTTTGGTTGCACATCTGCAATTTTCTTTTTTGTTTATATATGTTACCAGATTCAAATTGACAGTGGACTTGCGGATGAGTCCATCATTTTCCGATCTACATGCTCAAGAGTTCAATTTCGTGGCTTTCAAGAAGTTTTTGAGGTATGATAGTCATGCTAAGTATTCTTGAAAGAGAGTGATTATTTTGTTTACTTGCATGTAACGGATGCTTATCTACGTTAATTCTTTTTTTAAAAAAATTGTTTTAATTTTTGTAAAAAACTCTTATGAAGTTTTTTGGTTATCCATTAGGATAAATTTAATGAATGGAATTGCATCCTTCTCTCGAAGATCACTTTAATGATATGAATGTTATTAAGGGTACATTAGTAATTAGATAGGGAGTTTATTATGGGGGTAGGTTACAAATAGATGGAGGGGAAGGAGATATTAGATAAACATGGGGTTCCATCTCAATACCAATTGGCAAAGAGAGGAGTAACCCGTGTATCTTATAAAATTGTGAAATTTCCCCGTCTTCCCAATGTGGGTATTCTCAACATGCCCCATGAGATGGTGTCTCTTTGGGTTCACCATTCTTGGATCAGATCCCAATTTTTTTTTGGATCAAATACCCGTTTGGGCTTTATGGACCATGATACCATATTAGATAAACATGTTGCACTATCTCAAAATCAATTGACAATGAGAATGGTAAACCATGTATCTTTAAAATTGTGAGGTCTACCCATTTTTCCAATGTGGTATTCTCAACATGCCCCTCTAGATGCTCTCTTTTGATTCACCATTCTTGAATCGGATCCCAATTTATATATATTTTTTTGGATCAAATACCGTTTGAGCTTTATATACTAAGATACCATATTAGATAAACTTGAGGTACCATCTCAAAATCAATTGACATTGAGAGTAGTAAACCATGTATGTTATAAGGACTGTGAAGTCCCCCATATTTGTGGGATCTTCAACAGAAGATATAAAACTTATTTTGGTTAGTGAATTAAGGCTCGAGAATGATCTCAAGAAGGAAGGGTTTACGTACTTCAAAACACGGTTTATCTTGTAGTTGTGTTCTCTTTTATATTTCTCTGTATTTGGGTTCTATCACTCAATTCAATCAATCTTGTCTGACTTTTCTGTCAATTTTCCATAAATATTTAAGATAATGATAGATTAAGTTATTTAGATACTTGGGGGTTTTCTTTGGAAGGTCCATGGAAGAGAGGGTTGTCTGGATGATTGGAAGTAGCCCTTCCTCCCAGTGAGTTGGGTGGCTGGGCATTAAGAACGTCACAAAATATTTCTATCGGAAAAATGTTTTTGGAGTTTCCATCTTGTAAGGAAAGCCCTTTGGCATAAGGTTGCAGTAAGTATGAGATTGATGGGACGAGAAGGGTGTTCAATGATTTGTCTTGTTTTTTAGATTACCTTGCTTTAATATAGTAGTTAGTAGTCTCTCTCGCTCAAACACGTCTTTCTGTTTTCATATTTTTGATCTTACGTGCATATTAGCTCTTAAACAGATATTGGCAAGGAATGTTTGAATATGACTGTTTTCTGATTAAGGTACCTGTTAGCTGTTTTTAGTTCTAACTGCTCAAACCATGTATTGTAGCTTCCACATCCAGTTGGAGTTTGCATTCTGAATGTTTTTGAAATTATTACCAACTATTCATGCTAAATGGTCCTACTTTTTGTGAGTTTCGAGGGGTGTTTTATCTGGGAGGACATCTTATCTACCCTCATGCTTGCCCATTATTTCTCCTTAAGAACGTGCTTCTTTCTTAATATTCGGTCTTTGTGGGGCTGGGGTTCTTTTGGATTCTAAAGATCTAATAATTTGTCAGGATCCAGAAGTTGATGCAATCAGACATAAAGACCATGAAGAAAATGAACGGGACGAACTGTTTAGAATTCTTAATGCACTGAAGGTACAAGGTTTTATATTGTTGCTTCTGGTTGGTATTTTTGTTCTTTGTAATATCTACTAGACCGTAGCCTATTTCTATTTGGTAGAAAAATTTATGATGTTAAGCATCTATGTACATGAATATCTATTACTGAAACATCGAAGAAATTCTTTCTATTTGCTTTTTAACTACTGCAAGGTGGCATGTATTTGGAATTTCCAATTAATTGAGAAATTTTTCTTCTTACTTAATCCTCTCCCTTTTGCATGCTCGCAATTTGTCCTTGAATATTATTTTCTAATGGTGATTGCAATAGTACAGATGGTACAGAAATGTATATTTATTAACCAGTTATTTTTTAGTCAGGGGATCAATTGTCTCTAGCTGCAGTTGAACTCAAGCAACATTTTACCCAGCCCCCTCCTCGCTATTCGGAGGGAACATTGGTAAGTGCTGCCTAACTATTAGACCCGAAATTTTGAGCCTGTAAATAACAGAATACTTGAAAACTATTATTATTGTCACCCATCTTTGAGATTCAAAAGCTTTCGCCTTTTAATTTTCTTTTGAAAAAAATTATTGGAAAAAATTGGGTTTCTGACAAATGCAGAACATTGTTGTATATGTCTTCTTCTTGTCGTTGCCATTGTTTTCTTAATTCTTTTATTATTTTCGCTTGTCACTATGTTATATTCACCCATCTGCATCTCTTTATTTAAATGTATGCCTTTTTCTCATGCTTAACGCATTCTTCATTTATAATATATATGTGTGTGCGTGCGTGCGCGCACAAATGTTTTAACCATAAACAACTTCTCATTGATATAGTTAAAAGGAATAAATGTTCAAGGGATGCAAACTCTCCAAATGGGGTGAAAATAAAGTAAAGAGAAAATATAAAATCATGAACTTAGAGGCAAATACAAATTAAATGAGGCTAGCCATGAAGGCAATGAATGCAGAACGAAAGGTATTAACCAAAAACAAATCCGGGAGATACTAATAAAAAAAATAATGAAGATATAATTCCTTTTTATTATATCTAAATTATAATTCTGAACTTAAGATGAGTTCAAGAGCTTCAAATTCTTCATGTATGGCTCAAATAGTATAGAGAACCTGGGGTCGGACTTCCCTTTTTTCAGGCTGGTAACTGAACAAAACCCAATGGTAGAAAAATTTCAGCTTCGCATCTAGTTATGGAAATTTAAGTTGTTGGATGTAAAACAATAAACATAAGTACTGGTTTTTCTTGAATATGTAGGATATATTTTCAATTCAATTTTGCTCCTCTGCCCCACCAGATATAGGATATAACTTTTGGGGTTATTTTGTAGGCTATGATCTGATTAGACTTATATATGGTTTCTCAGATATAGGATATAAACCCCTCATAATGTAAAGTGAACAGGCCCGTTTTGCATCTGTCTAGTTTTCTGTCTGAAATTTTCTTATTTCACTGGAACTGGATATTACAGGTTAAGAAGATGGAGGAGCTAGGGATTGGGAGACCTTCCACATATGCAAGCACATTAAAAGTTTTACAGGTTACTATAGATCATTGCAAACAATAGATTTGAAATTTTTGTCTTTTATTATTCTGTTTTATGAAGTTCGAATTTAATGGATGATTGCATCCTATCATTGTGAGAAATATCCCACTCTTGGATTCCTACCCTTCTTTTCTATGTTTCATCATATCAATAAAATATTGTTTCTCATAAGAAAAACGTGTTGAGGAATAGCTTAGGACATAAGTGTTATGAATGTCCTATTTTGTGTTCTGAGTAGATAACTAGTTTCTTTCTGTTAAGTATCTGTTATTGCTTCTCGGAGGATTGAAGAATATTTACTTTTGCTATCATAATTTCAAAACTGAATGTCAATACTCCTTTCCAGTCTTTGTACAAAATATGCCTGGTTTCCTTTCCACATTGAAGTGACCGTACAGATTTCTTAAACAGAACTTGTTTTGGCTTTCAGCTAAGGGGTCACGTTTTTAGTTGTATTTGAATCGCGTTCAAACATACTGATAGCCTTTGGGTCCTCATAGCCCCTACTCTCTTATTGAATAAAATTAGCGTTGAACTGCAATTACGCATGTTAAATTTCACTACAAGCCAATCCATAACGCATGTTAAATTTCCTACAAACAGAGGACGTGGTTGGTTATCTGTGTTAACAGTTTCAAATTTTACATGCCTTGATAAACATTTTATGTATTCATCAATGATAGATTACATTGTAGTGTAAGGTGATCAAGAACAGAACTTGGATCTCTTTTTTAGGTCTGCCTATAATGTCTATGACACTTTTATTGATTCCAACGTGCCTTTTCACGCTATTTGTTTACAGTTTAATGATGATACATACACTTGCTTCTGATTCTTTGATTCATTTTACTTTCAGGACAGGAACTACTTGTCAGTGAAAAGTCGTGTTCTACATCCAGAGTTTCGTGGGCGCATGGTATGCTTGTAACTCTTTATCACATTGAATTCCAATTCTACAAAATTTAATTTATTGCCTTTTCACAGCCCCATTTAGGATGTAAATAATTGCATTTTATGAACAAGTCATTTTTTAACTCCTTTGCTAGCATCTTAGAAAGTAGGTGGAGGGTCAAACAGAAGTTCCATTATCCACTATATCTTATCAGTACTGGTCCTAGACAGAACTGCAGGTTGATTATTGAAAGACACCCAGAAATTATTATTAAGGAAGAGAACAAAGGTTGCACTCGGTAGCATATTGCTGCGTTATTTCGCGACTGATAGTTCATAGGAGTGTTTTTCTGAACTCAAGGGTTTTTTTTGCTTGTTTATTTTTCTAGGTATCCAATGAAAGATTTTCTTTTACTTGAAAAGAGAATATTTAGTTACAGCAAAGGCCATCATGTAGAATATAAGGAACCTATCACTTTATAGGCATTTGAGTTTACTATTGATGAAATTATGTTGGGAAATGTATCTGTCGACATATTCATAAATCCAAGTTATGGGTTTGGATAACCGGGGTATAATCTTTTTTCTTGAAAGTTGTCAACATTTTGTCAACAACATTGACCAGGATATATTTGTTTTCATTACAATTCTATTTTGGGTTGGGTTCAAATCATATGGTAGCCAATGTTTTTCAAGGCGCAAAAAATGCTGGCTTTTTTTTTTTTTTTTAATTTTTTTCGAGCTGCAGTATATAAGAAATATACATTAAGAATGGAGAGCATAGTTGAAGTGATATGAATAAAAAACCCTAAACATGAGTTTTTGCATTTAGGGTTGGTAGATTATTTTTGAATTAACAAAAAGAAATAAATCCTTATAATTATTATTGTTTTAAAATAATGAAAAAGCCCTATGAACCAGGCTTCTTCATTTGACTGTGCCATTTTATCTGCAAATTGTATTTATGATGTGCAAATTTTCATGAGGCCTATTTTAATTCTTATTTTCCTCTTTCCATCTTTTGTGATTTAAGGTGTCCGCGTTTCTTTGTCATCATTTCTCCGAGGTCACTGATTATAGTTTTACTGCAGACATGGAAAATGAGGTGAGTCCAATTGTTACCGAAGTTTTTCTACTTTCTACTGCCACATATGGGATCACAATCATACATTTTTTGTGTTCTGCCTAAAATATAGTAGCTCGTCGTTTGTATTGGGTTTGGTTGACATTCACAAAAGTCACCCGATGTTCAAGCATGAATTCCTCATTATCTTTACGGGAAATCTCAAATTTTAGCTAATGTTCTAGTTTCTTTCTTCAGCTTGATAACGTCTCTGCCGGTTTAACTGAATGGAAAGGCCTCCTAAGAGATTATTGGACACGGTTCAGCACATATTGTGAACGTGCTAATAATGTTCATATCCATCAGGTAACATACACCTAGCCGTTCTCCTGATGAATGCTTCAGCTGTAATACCAAAGCTGTCTGATATTTCAGGTGGAAAAGATGCTGGAGAAGAAATATGAGGACTTCTTATTTTCTTTTCTTCCTGATAATTGTAGATCATGTCCAAGGTATGCGTTTGCCTATTTTTCATCCATTTTATCACCAGGTTTTGACCTCTTTGATAATAACACTGATGGTTTTTCTTCACATTTAAGTGATCTAATAAAATGTCATATTTCCAATAAAAAATAGTAAAGGTTAATAACGAAACAAATTGTGTACTTCTTTACTGCATGTTAGAATTTGGCTCTTGTAAGTATTGTGCTCACTTTTAGTTCTTTTTCTTTCAGTTGTATGGAGGGCACTCTGATCTTCAAAGTTAGTCGGTATGGTGCAGGCTATTTCATAGGTTGTGATCAACACCCAAGATGCAAGTAAGTTTGAAAAGGAATAGTGTAGTTATAACTTCTTCACTTTAGTTTGGATGAGTCAATTTTTCTCATGATCCCTCTACCATTCAGTCATCGAGGGGAGAATTTATCATCGCTTTTGCCAATGTCCTTCAAAGTTCAAACAATCAATTATATTTCATATAAACAGGCTATAAATGGTACTTGACTTTCTTTTTGTCATCAGATATATTGCAAAAACATTATATGGTGAGGATGAAGAAGAAGTTACTCCTCAAAATAACCAGAGTGTGGAAGAGCCAAAATTGCTTGGTCTTCATCCAGTTTCTAGTGAGAAGGTTGCGTTTACCGCCGATTTTTTTTTTTTTTTTTTCATACATTTGTTCATTCTATATGGTTTTGTTAATTATAAGAATGTTTCCTTTCAGATTCTTTTGAAGAGTGGTCCATATGGGTTTTATGTGCAGCTTGGTGAGGACAGGAAAGGGTACATGCCCAAAAGAACCTCTGTTTCCCAGGTATGAGGTTTTCTTTTCTTGTCTTATAATTTAGACGGAGCGAGTTCTTTGTTTGCCACGATTTACAATGAAACTCGCGTATATTTTCAGATTAAAGAATACAACTTTTTTGTTAATGTCTGAAAATTTGTGGGATTGGCTCTGTTCATTAGCACAAAATGATTAGATATTCTTTAATTTCTTGTAAATTTTGATTCAAGAGTGGCTCTGTCTCTTCCAGATAAAGGACGTGGACTCTATTACTCTTGAGGACGCCCTTGAACTATTACGCTACCCAATTACTTTGGTATATTTTCATTCTCTGTACATATCTTTCTTTCTCCTTCTCAATAAAATTCTTCTGATTTTTGTGGAACACTTCTTGATAGGGAAACCACCCTAAGGATGGTCAACGAGTGTTAATAAAGATCACGAAAGCTGGGTTCACAGTTAGGCATCGACGCACGATAGCTTCCGTTCCCAAGGTCTTTTTTTCGTTCCTCCCTACTTTCATTTTTGTTATCAATTTCCCTTGGATGGTTATTAGGGATATAATGCTTTAACTAGTTGAATATAGCCCATTTTATTAGTTTACAATTACTTGAAAAGTTGTGTTATTCCGATGACAGAACTTGAAGCCGAATGATGTCGATTTAGCAAAAGCGTTGGAGCTTCTGTCGAGCGAAGATGTTAGAAGGTGTGGGCGACCTAAAAGCAAACCAAAAGCTGAAGCTGTTGAAGCCATTTAGGGCTTCTCAATAGAGGGGATTATGTGCGGCCTTTTGGCTTATTTATTCATTTTTGTCAGCTACATGAGGCAGGTTCTTTAGTAGGAATTTTGACTTTATTGTAATTTTGCAACGGGAAAAATACAAAAAAATACTTAATAAATGTGAACAATTGGATTTACAAACATGGTTAACCCTTGTCTAATATACAATGAAATGAATTAAATAATGAATAAATAAAGAACCCAATAATGAACCAAAAAAATATCCAAATTTATATTCACAAATTGCATTCCCTTCCGCATCAGACCAACTTCCAACAAAGCATCACTTGATAGAGATTTGATCCAAATAAGTTCTTCTTGGGCTATCAAATACTTCCTTGAATCAAACATGCTTTCAATGATAATACTTTTTGTCCCTTATTTATCTTTTCCACCCATCAAAAAGTTGTCGTCGATGGGTTTCTCGAGCTGTTGTATGATTGCGGTGATGATCCCTGTAATAGATTTAATATGAATCAGACGACTAAGAACATGTTTCAAAGTAATTTTAAAATAGTTTAGAACGTACTTAGTGATCGTTGAACTTACAAATTGTAGAGAAACTTGGCTGTTGCTGCAAGAGGGGCTTATGTCTCCCCCCATCAGTGTTGGGTGCGTTGTATCTTCTGCAATAGTTCTCAACCTGTTAAGCTCTGGAAGGATGGCCTTACCAAGATCAGGCCTATCTTTACGTCGTAACTCGGCACACTTGAGCGACATCTTGGCGAAAGACAAAGCTTCTTCAATAGGCCAATCAAGAACGGCTGGGTCGAGAATAGTTTCAAACGTCCCATTCTCGATAGCTCTTTCGACATGGTGAGTCAATCCCATTGGTGGCCTAGAAGTGATCAGTTGGAGAAACATGATGCCTAGCGAGTATATGTCGGATTTCACACCAAGCATACCTGTCTGCTGATACTCGGGATCAATGTAGCAAAATGTTCCAGCGGTCGATGTCATTCGATATTGTGTTACACTATTAGCAATCGATGGCGGTACGAGCCTAGCCAAGCCAACATCACTGATCTTACTGACGAAGTTACGATCGAGCAGAATGTTAGCCGGTTTGAGATCACGGTGCACAAGAGGCTCTGGCTTTGTTTGGTGCAAGAACAACAATGCTGTCCCAATTTCAGCTGCAATTTTGAACCTGAGCTGCCAAGAAAGTGGTGGCGTGTTTCCTCGTCGAAGAAGTCGGTCTTCTAGGCTCCCATTAGCCATGTACTCATAGACCAAGCAGCCATACTCGGGGCAAGCTCCGAGGAGGAGAACCATGTTCGGATGACGTATACAGCTGAGTACTTCTACCTGTGAACGGTTATCTTTCACGTTAGCTGACGAGATTCCCTATGGTCTTACTTTTCAAAAAAACTGTTAGCTGAGAGTTATGTATGGTAACTGACCTCTTGTTTAAACTGCGATCGTCCTTGAGTCGCATCGGGACGTAGAACCTTAATGGCAACCGGAGTATGATCAAGATCACACCTGTAAACAGGACCATAGCCTCCTTCTCCGATCTTACGAGATTCAGCAAAGAATTCCGTTGCCACTTCGATCTCATCGATTGTATACTTCCTATACCTGATATCATTGTTTGCCAATGCATCAACTGCCTTTTTCTTCTCCTCAGCTTCTTTGAGTGCTTTCATTTCAGCCTTCATTCTTTTCTGTCCTTCCAATTCTGCAATTCTCCGAGCCGCTTCAGCTGCCTCGATGGCTGCTTTCGACTTCAACTTCTCCTGTTCCGCTAGCGCCAATGCAGCTTCCCCGGCCAATCTCGCCTCCTCTAATCTCTGTTCTTCTTCTAATTTCCATCGTTGTAGCTCGACCGTCTGCATCACAAACCGCAGATATGATGTTGCAGCCATTGGCACGTTAATCAATCGACTTCGCTTACCTTTTGTTTGGCTGTAAGAGCTTCCTTGCAGGCTGTGCTGTACATTTCCATGGTTTGCTTGAGTTCTAGCTTGAGCCTCCGCATCTCGGCCTCGACGTCTTCCTGCACGCCATCGTATAAAAGTTCATCTAAACATAGTTTCATTTCATCTAATGAAAATTTTATGCATAGACAACAAAGTGACTCAAAACTTACCATAGACTGTGATGAGATCGAAAGTCTGTCACTGTCTTGCGAGATCGAAGAGAACTCAGACGAAAAGTTCATATCCGCTGACATCCGTCCCATCTGTAGAGACTCAAAGCTATGAGGTAAGTCAAAATCTGTACTGCTTGAAACCTGTGGTGGTGTGGATCTTCCTCCTGTATCTTGACTATCATAAAGTGAAGGAAATATACGATCGATGCTCGGTCTTCCGGAGCTAACGAAAGATATATCCGATTCTTGCGTCGGTAAATCTCCATATGATGATGGTTTGTAATTATATCCTTTCCTTGTGAATGGTGACCTGCATCCAACAACATTTTGCTTAACATGATATCATTGTAAAAGTGATGTGTTGTTCTTCAATATTAATAGCTCATGTGCTAAACTACATGCAAATATAATATTCGAGCACGCATACGAGTACAATACTAAGAATGAAAGATCTAATTAGTGTATGTAACAGTTCAAGCCCACTGTTAGTAGATATTGTCCGGTTCGGCCGTTACGTATTGCTGTCAGCCTCACGGTTTTAAACACACGTCTACTAGGGAGAGATTTCCCACCCTTATGAGGAATGCTTCGTTCTCCTTTACAACTGAGGTGGGATATTACAATTCGTCCACTTTGGGGGCCAGCGTCTTTACTGGCACACTGTTTGGTGTCTGGCTCTAGTACCATTTGTAACTGGGGCTTTCCTCAAGGTTTTAAAACGTGTCTACTATGAAAAGAGTTTAGCCCAACTTCAACCAGTGTCTTGCACCGTCCGGTGACTGGCTCTTATACCATTTGTAATAGCCCAAGCCCACCGCTAGTAGATATTGTTTGCTTCTGCCCGTTATGTATTGTCGTCAGCCTCACAGTTTTAAAACACGTCTACTAAAGAGAGGCTTCCACACCCTTGTGAGGAAAACTTTCTCTCCAACCGATGTGGGATCTCACAATCCACCCGCCTTGGGGGCCAGCGTCTTGCTGGCACACCACCTGGTGTCTGGCTCTAATACCATTCGTAACAGCCGAGCCCAACGCTATCAAATATTAGTTTTCCCGTTTGGGATTCCTCTCAAGGTTTTAAAACGCGTCTACTATGGAGATGATCTAGCCTTATTCTAACCAGTGACTCGCACCGTCCGGTGACTAGGTCTGATACCATTTGTAACAACCCAAGTCCACCGCTAGTAGATATTTGTTTCGGCCCGTTACGTATCATTGTTAGCCTCACGGTTTCAAGACACATCTACTAAGGAGAGGTTTTCACACACTTATGAGGAATGCTTCGTTCTACTCTAAAATCAATGTGGGATCTCACAATAAAAAAACGTAAAGGGTCACTCACCTCATGAAATCGGTCTCATCCTGCACTTTACTTGGCAGATTACATGGCAGATTACATGGCAGATTACATGGCAGATCAAGGGGTGGCCTATCCGCAGACGCTGCCAACAAATTCAGCATTAGTTTCATGGAGAATATTGGAACAACAGACATATCAAGTAAAAGGAAATTGTATTGAAAGAAACTACCTCTTGCACTGGCAGAGTGAGTCATCTGGATCTCGGGCGTATCGGATTTCGTGCTGCTTTGTTGAGCTAATTGACCTCGTAGAGGACTAATCACTGGAGCGGGACGAGACGCCGAACGCATCGATTGAACTTTCCCTTTAGAAATGACAAACACATTACAAAAATCTGGTGCTCCTTTTACTACACTGCCAGGAACATCGTTTGTCTTGAATCTGTTCCATACAAAATGAAAATCATTCCAAATTAATGATATCTACAACAAACTTCAATACTTTTCCCGAGCACAATATGGTCTAAAAATGTAACAGCCCAAGCTCACTGCTAACAGATATTGTGCTCTTTAGACTTTTCGGGCTTTCCCTCAAGGTTCTAAAATGCGTCTGCTAGGGAGAGGTTTCCACACCTTAATAAGGAATGTTTCGTTCCCCAGACTTTCCAGACTTTCCCTCAAGGTTCTAAAATGCCCCTGCTGGGGACAGGTTTCCATACCCTTATAAGGAATGTTTCGTTCCCCTCTCCAACCAATGTGGAATCTCACAATCCACCCCCTAGGGAGCTCAGTGTCCTCACTAGCATACCGTCCAGTGTCTGGCTCTGATACCACGTGTCACAGCCCAATTCCACCGCTAGCAGATACTGTCATCTTTGAACTTTTGCTTATGGGCTTCCCCTCAATGTTTTAAAACGCGTCTACTAGGGAGAGGTTTCCAAACCCTTATAAGAAATGTTTCGTTCCCTTCTCCAACCAATGTGAGATCTCACAATCCACCCCCTCGGGAGCCCAGCATCTTCGTTGGCATACCATCCAATGTCTGGCTCTGATACCATTTGTAACAGTCCAAGCCCACCGCTAGCAGATAAAAAATGTTTTCCCTTCTAGGCTTCCCCTCAAGGTTTTAAAACGCGTCTATTAGTGAGAGATTTCCACACTCTTATAAGAAATGTTTCGTTTCCCTCTCCAACCGACGTGGAATCTAACAAAAAGTGATTAAAACATGCCCCAAGCATAAAATAGAAACTAGATTGTTCATGGGTCCGGTTCAAAAGGACCTTTTAAACTCAATCCGATCATTCGAGCTGGAATGATCGAGTTTTTTGGGTCATCGAATTTTTGAACAATGTGTATGAATAGGAGAAAAAACATGCCTTAAGAAGCCAGATTTTGCTGAAGCGCCCATAACAATGTTCTCTATGGCCTTATTTGCTGCATACTCAATTATGGCCTTTGCAGCATCTGTATCTTCCAACACAACATCCATGCATTGTATCTGTAACTCACACCAAAACATAATTCAATTTTATGAACAAATTTGGATCTTCAAAAAATAAGTAAATAAAAAACTTACATCCTTCCGAGTACAAAAGCAACGAAAAGGAAGGAATAATTCTTTGATGCTAGCTTCAGAGTCAGATTTAGAGCTCATCTCTGCACTCAAAAACAGCTCCATCTTACCAAACATTGCAAGTTAAAAGACTCGGGACCGAATTCGAACCCGATTCGAACCCGTCACAACTAATTAATGCATCTATCCTAAACATGAAACGTTTAAATCTCTACCCACGTGGTTGAACTAAAAAAGAAACTCGTAAATAAAAACTCCGTTTCATTGTCCACCGCAAAGCATCTTAGGTTGACCAACTCTAGCAGACATTGTTCTCTTTAGACTTTCCCTTAGGGAGAACGTTTCCACACCCTTGTAAAGAATGATTCGTTCCCTTCCCCAACCGATGTGGGATCTAACACTCTTGGACGATTGGTCAATAAGACGTTTTCAAGATTCATGCCAAGTCTTGTTAAAAGTCGTCTTTTAACAGACCACGGTATACAAACGGTGAGAAAATAAGTACAATTTTTTAGACGAAAACAAAAGGTTTAGAGAGAGAAAGAGAGAGTACTTTGGGAAGAATTAGAAGGGGATCTGAGTTTGACATGAATGAGGAAAACTGATTGACCCTTTTGAAGCAAATAATCAATGGCCCATTTGAGAGCCCCTTGGCTTCCTTTGTCTCTGTCAATGGCCACTGCCACAATTCCCTTCACATCCAGTTTCTCTTTCCTCTCAAGCCCGTATCTTGGTAACCACATCCTTTATTTCTTCCCCACAACAACNAAAAAAAAAAAAAAAAAAAAAAAAAAAAAACCAAACCAAACCAAACCAAAAACAAAAACCAGACCCGGAGAACCCAAAACAATGTCGAGTTCTCCGATGTTTTTGTTTTTGTTTTGATTTTCCCTTTCGTCGCTTTTGCCTTTTGTTCTGTTTTTCAGGTTCTAAACCTCCAAACAGACCCAACAAAGATATGGTTTTTTATTTCCAAATTTTTTTCAAAACCATCGTTCAATTCAATCACCTAATCACTTTCTCTCCCATCCATTTTTCTCTGGTTCTTATTTACGGTTATTTTCGTTTATTTGATTGTTTCAAACGCCATCCCTTTTATTTCCCAACTATTTTTGACACCATTTTCTTTGTTAAACCAACCACAGAACATGACAGCTCCAAAAATAATAAGCTTTACAGGCCGTGGTGGCTGATTAAATTACAAGTTTAACCTTATGGGCTTCTCCCAAATGCCTATCAAAATGTAGATGTATTTCTTACTTGTAAATCTATTATCATTCCCTAAATTGGCCAACGTGGAACTCCCTTCCAACAATCCTCCCCTTAAGCCTATGAAGTCCTCAAACAGTCCCCCCTTAATCGAGACTTGACTCCTTCTCTAGAGCCCTCGAACATAGAAAACCCTTTGTTATGAGTCACTTTTGACTACACCATCGAGACTCACAACTTATTTGTTCGACATTTGAGAATTTTATTGACATAGTTAAGTTAAGAGCATGACTCTAATAACATGTTAGGACTCATGATCTTCACAATGATATGATATTATCCACTTTGAGCATAAACTCTCGTGACAAAAGGCCTCATTAACTATGGAGTAACCTTAATAAGGGTATTTTTGTAATTTTATCTTTTTTTCTTTTTCTAGGGTTAAATTACAAGTTTAACCCGGTATTTTTGTTTGTTTTTTTTTTTTCTTTTTTGGTTGAAAGTTTAAGGGTAAGGTTTATTAATATTAAGACTATTTGCTATTTAGACCTTTAAAAATATAAATAAAAACGATAATTAAACCGAAAATAAAATATAAAGGAAAAACTCATTCCCTTTCGACTGATCGCGCTTCCACTTCACTGCCATAAGACGAATAGAACTCATCGTCGGTATTAATTTCCGTCTCTTTCAACTCCTCGATCTTCTCCACCGCCTCCTTCAATCCCCACCGTCGATCCTCATCCTCTTCGCTGCAAATCATTCCGATCCGCAGCAGCCGCACCATTTCCCCGTCTTCATTCTTCGTTCCCTTCATCATATCGCCGTCGAAAACCTCCGCCGTCCACTCCTCCCGCACTGCCGACTTCACCCAAGCCGCCAGGTCGCCGTTGGCTGCGCCTCCTCCATGCCGGAGATAGTTCGCCGGGAACTTCCCGGTCAGAAGCTCGAGGATCAGGATTCCGAGACTCCACACGTCGGTCTTTCGGGATACCCGACGGTGCCGGATGAACTCCGGCGACTTGTACGCCGCCATGTATTGCTGTGCTTGATCCTGGCACACCAAAGGGTCGAGGCCGAAGTCGGTTAATAGAGGCTCGTAATTGCTGTTGAGAAGAATGTTGGAGGATTTTAAGTGGCCGTGTGGTAGGCTCAGGCTCGGTAGCTCGCTGTGTAAATGGGCCAGGCCTCGGCCCACTCCCTTGATGATCCGTAGCCGTGTGGGCCAGTCTAGCCCAATATTTTCAGGCGTACGCTGAGCTGGAATATTTAAAAAAATATATATCTTTTTTAGCTATAAAAAAATAAAAAATAACGTGTATTTTCTAGGTAGATCCATCATTAAAAAAAATTATTATTATTTAAGATTATTCGATTAACCATTTTCTAATAGATTAAAAAGAAAAAAAAACATGCACATCATTTCAAATATAGTTTAGTGATAACACATCAATTATCATCTAAAATTATTAGATTAAGAAAAATATTATGACATCAAATTTAAAAAATATATATTAAAGGNAAAAAATATATATCTTTTTTAGCTATAAAAAAATAAAAAATAACGTGTATTTTCTAGGTAGATCCATCATTAAAAAAAATTATTATTATTTAAGATTATTCGATTAACCATTTTCTAATAGATTAAAAAGAAAAAAAAACATGCACATCATTTCAAATATAGTTTAGTGATAACACATCAATTATCATCTAAAATTATTAGATTAAGAAAAATATTATGACATCAAATTTAAAAAATATATATTAAAGGTGTAAGATGAACACGACTCTCGATATTATCCATTTTGAGTCTAAGCTCTCATGGTTTTGTTTTGGGCTTCCTCAAAAGGCTTCAAAGCATAAGCTCTCGTGGTTTTGCTTTGAGCTTCCCTAAGAGGCTTCAGAGCATAAGCTCTCGTGGTTTTGCTTTGAGCTTCCCTAAGAGGCTTCAAAGCATAAACTCTCATGGTTTTGCTTTAGGCTTCCCAAGGAGGCTTTAGAACATAAGAAATAAGCTCTCATGGTTTTGCTTTGCATTTTCCAAAATGCCCCATACCAATGGAGATAGTATTATAAACCCATTAGCGGATGTGGAACTTTCATCGTCCAACAAAGGGTAATTTAAGTATTATAAGGGTTGAAGATCATACATACCATGGCCATGAAGATGATCAGCCAAGTTGCCATTCCCCATGAACTCAGAAATCAAAAGCTTATCTTCATTTCTATAATAGAAAGCCACAGGCGGAAGCAAATTGGGATGTGAAATTATCCCCAACCTTTTCATGTGCTCATGAAACTCTTCGAACCCAACGCATCTCATGGGCCGAAGCCTCTTTACAACCACTGGAGGCCCATTTGAAAGTAGGGCCTTATAAGACGACCCAAAGCTGCCGCCGCCCAGAACTTCCGCCGGGGCCCTCAACAGCTCCTCCAAGTCAAAGAAGGGGCTATCGGCCCTCACGAACTGCAGCTTCGCATTTTCTTCTGTCGGCTCCTGATATTGGGCCTTTTCCAGGCCCAATTGATCCTGGGCTTTTGAGTTTTGGGCTTGTTCTGCCGCCGATAACAGAGCCCTCCGGCGGCGGTAGCGGTGGTACAAGACAATGACGGCTACCAAGACGATTCCGACGGTGACTCCGGTGAGGATGTACCACTTCTTTGGGGACTTACATCGGCTCAGAGGCTGTCCACATAAATCCTTGTTCCCTGTAAAAGACAAATGAAATTTTTTAGGTTCAACATTTAATTATAAGCTTAATAATATACAGATATTTTAATCAAAATGTTAAGATACAAACAAAGTTTTATGCACTTGAAATTTAAAATCACAAAATATTGTATTAAGCTCATATTAATTTAACATTGTTTATACAACCTATGCCAAGCAAGATTGTAAATAGCTGGATTTCAATTACTTATGTCCAAAACTTGATCAAATATTTAAGTATCTATTTCATAGAGAAAATGGTAACTAAAGATAATTATGAATCTAAATAAATTCCAAAGAATCCAAAATGTTAAAAATAATCTCTAAATTGAATAATTTTAGAACCTTAATGCTACATTTAATAACTATTTTATTCTTAGTTTTAGGTTTTTGAAAATTATACTTTATTTATAAGTTTTTAGTAAATTAATTTTATTTTCAAATCTAGTCCTCTTTGTACTTTCCATTTTCGGGGACTAGCCCACTTTCCATTACTCGAGCGAAATTTCTTGCACATAATTAAGGGAGCTGTTATGGGGCCCTGAAAAAAGAAAAAAAAACGGTTTGATTTGAGTTCCTTTGTTCAAATCAATATCTATGTCAGGCAATTTGTGTGTCAAGAAAATTCTTGAAATCTAAAATCAATGTTGGAAAAGCGAGCGGTTTCCACACCCTTATAAACAATATTTCGTTCTCCTCTATAACCGATGTGGAATCTCACAATCCACCCCAATCCAGTGTCCTCGCTTGCATTCGTTCCCCTCTCCAATCGATATGAAACCAATTAATCTGACATTTTTTCTTTCGCTAAAAAAACTATCTATTGAGTTGTCCATTAAAGATAATTGTTACTGACTCGAAAACTTAATCAAGAGGTTATTTATCTATCTATTTTCTTTAGAGCAAAACAAAAAAAATAATAATAACGAAGTATAGAGTTATAGCTTATTCACCTGCAAATGCATTGGAATCGATTTTGGCTAAGCCAGAAGGTATTGGACCCTCCAATAGGTTATTGGACAAATCGAACAACTTCCAATCCCTCGGAATAAAATCAGGGATTTTGCCTTCAAATCGATTCCCTTCGAGGCTCAATTCCACCAACGCTGGCAAACTAGAAAGGGAACCTGGAATTTCTCCTTTAAACTCATTCTCTTCTAAACGCACCGTTTTCAAGGACCTCATGTTTTCAAAAGCGTCTTCAGGTATTGTACCAGAGAACTTGTTGTATGCAAGATACAAAGCTCTTAATGCGCCCAGTTTCTTAACCTTTGGCATTGTACCATGAAAGCTATTGTTCATGAAGCTCAAGCTTCTTAGAGATGGCAAGTTAACGAGCGTGTCTATGTCGATAACACCACCTAAGCTCAAATTCTCAAGCCGTAACCCAAACAAAGTTCCATCTTTGCAAGTCACACCAGTCCAGTATTTACCTCTCGTCTTGGGATCGTCGTTGCAGATGTTGATCGACGTGTCCCAATTGTCCAAGGAGGTGTTGTTCGAAAGAGAGCTCTTGAACTTGATGAGGATTTCAGCCTCGGGACTGGTACTAGAGGAAGTGTTACAGCACACTACAAATAAGATGAGTAAAAACAGGTCTGTTGTATGAGCCATGGGTGAGGGAAGGTGTTGCAAAGTGTATTTGGAAGGGAAAATGAAGGAAGATCAAAATGGAGAAGCAATAAAGAGAAGTTTCTTGTTTTGATGAGCTGTTTAAAGGCTGGTTCTTTTAAGAGATATTGCATAGTTTGTTCCCCCCACTCTCCATCAAAGGGAATAGCACAACATAGTTTAATGTTTCTAGTTTGGAGTTTGGTACGATCTTTCTTGTTATTCATGAAAAAAAGAACAAAAAAAAAAAAAGTTTTCATAAATAAACATTAGATTGGGTTTCTATCTGTAACCTGGAAAATGTCGACAGCGTTTAAACGTTGCTCGAATGGCCAACCTGACATTTTGTCTGTAGGAAGAAAGACGAGAAGATTCAAAAGTCTAAACCGTCAACAAATTGGCAATTTCCTAAGACATGCTAACAAAATGATTTAAACAAACATTTACGTAAGGAGTCGAGGATACCATTTGAGAACAACGCTTACTTGGTGGGTCAACGAAAACCGAATTTTTCGTGAAGAGAGAATCACTCACAATCTTCGAGCAGGTCACGGAGATCGTTAATGGTGTTGAGAAAATCTCCTAGGCATCTGATAAGCTTGCTCCCTTGACGTCTTATCAAATTAGTTTGGTCCTTGTCATTCTTTTCATCAGAAGTTGCACATTCTGCATTCTCAGACACAATTTCTTGAACATTTTCTGCATTTTCAAGCAATTTCTTCACCATCATTTGCTCTTCGGGTTCTATGTCGTCGGTCGCCTTTGCTCCGTTGTTTTTGATGTAGCAATCGCGAAGGTCTGATTCTGGAGAGCTTAATAGAGGTTGTTCTTCTGCTTCATCCTCTTCGTCTTCTTTACATTCTAAAGATTTCTCAAGGCCTTGATTTCTCTTAGACATTGAACCACGTCTTTGCCTTTTAGGGCCTAACATGAAAAAATCAGAAATAAGAAGACCAATATTATTGAAGTAATTTGAAGACAGCCATTGTAAGATCCATCTCACCCTTTAACCACACTTTAGAACATGATGCAAAGCTATTTATGCAGTTACGACAAACCCGTTTTTTCGGTTTTAAAAAATTCACAATTAACCCTTATGAAAATGCAGTCNATTTATGCAGTTACGACAAACCCGTTTTTTCGGTTTTAAAAAAATTCACAATTAACCCTTATGAAAATGCAGTTAGAAAAGTTCAAATTGCACCTCATGGATTATAAGGAAAAGAAATAATGAATCTAGATCCTGGAATCACCATAATACCGACCCGTTCTATGTCTCGTTTTGATTTTTACGTAGACATGATTTCTAGATACAAGCACATATATTCATGAAATGTTCGAAGGAAGCACAGTATCTGAGACTCTGAAGCAGTTAAACTATTCTTTCCGGAGTTTTTAGCATCGAAAGCAAGAAGAAGAAAAAACGTTTCTGAAATTTCCTCAATCACTGATCATCACTGATCAAGAAACTAAAACAAGATATCATCTTATAACCAGGCTATCAGAACCCCTGCTTGCATTATGCTCATAACTGACACGACTAATCGCTAGGATGTCTAAAGGCAATGAAGGGTATCTGAAGAGGGTCACAATCGAGCCCGAAAGGCCGACCCCCATGAGCTCCGGCCAAAGTTGAGGCCCTTGAGGCCAACCTCTAGGGGTTGGCCAAGGAGCAAAAACTGTAATTTTTGTAATATCCATAAACTATTCTCATGGGACAACCGTCTTACCTAGCCTAGCTACCGTGCTAGAACTCATTCCCTCTATGCTCTTTATTTTCATTTCCCTTGTTGACCACTCGCAAAATCAAAACATGATTATTATCGAAGTGTACTTAAAGCAATAAATTCACATGAAAACTTAATCTCTAAGAGCTCTAGGAAATAAAGTATCATACCAGGCTCTGAAATTTCATCGGCGTTCTCAACGGCAGCCTCTGGATCGTTATCGGGCTCCGTATCCGACTGGTTCGCCCTCATTGATGAGACATTATCAATTGCTTTGAACAGCTCCTCGTCAAAGTAGTCAGGAAGTCCTAATTCTTTTCTCCTTCCACTCTCTAAACACCAATACGAATCATCCTCCGGCATCGTTAACTCCCATTGCTTGATAACATCCTGTTCAATCAGCAAACACTCCCACTTCTTCCTGCATTGATTCGAAGTCCGAGCCACATTCAAAGCTGTGCAGTCCTCTGCAACAATCTTCCATTTCTGATAGCTAGACAAAGCTTTCAAACAATCAGCCTCCACAGCCCCAATCACATTAACAAGAACAAGGCATTCCGCCGCGGTCCATTCCGGTGCTATTTGAGACCGCGTCCGACGAGAACCTGAAACCCCCGATCCACAGTTGCCGTTTTCTTTCTTCATTTCCAACTCAAATGTTCTTCGTTTCCAGTTTCGAAAATTTCAAATCTCTATTTCAAATCCAAATGAGTCTATCCACGATTCAACACGAGACGACGAAAAATCAAACGCCATTCCGTAGTAGAAACTAAACAAACCATAAATTTATGAGATTAAATTGAAACGATGTTGATTCCATCAACAATAAACAAAGAATCGAAGGATATCGGGTAGAATAGACGCTTATACTCACGATTTCGTTCGCCTAGCGGATGAATTAAGAAGTAAATCAAAGTAAAGCAGAAAAGAGTGCGCGAAAAGTTGGAAAGTGATCGAAATTGCAAAATAAATCGAATGAACGATGATGATATTGCAATGCTGAAGATTTATCAGTTGAGAGAGAGAGAGAGAGTTGTTCACTTTACCAATTTCAGATGAAGTGAAGCCGTAGCTTCGTGCGTTGCCCTTCCGCTCTCGATGCCCAATCTTCGCGGTAGAATTGGAGAAGCCACGAATGCCCCATTCCTCACGGGTGTCTAACGCGCACTTTTCCACTATACGAACTGAATTTTAAATTTTAAATTCTTTTTACATTTTTATCCATTTTTAACTTTAATGAACGTTTAATAATGGCTTGAATTTCCAATTTTATATTTTCTAGTTATTAAATTTTTAATTTTATGTATACTATATATTTAAAATAAAATAAAATATTAAAACTGGTTAAATACCAAATTTAAAAATTTTGATTACTAAAACATAATCGATACTTATAAACAATCGTAAACGTATTTTTTAAAGCTTCCAGATTCTATTTGTTACTTTTGGCTACTAAAACTTCTATTTAATAACTTTTTTTTTTTTTTCGATTTCTCGTATTTTTAGAACAAAAAACAATCACATGTTTGGTTAATATTTTAGATCGATCAAAAATATATACCATGACGAAAAAATAGTTAGATAAAAAAAAATTAGAATATGAATTTTTTTTATTAATATCTCGAATTATAAACTCGACCAATGACTAAGTTGTTTTAATGTATTTATAAAATACCAATAATAGATAATTGAGGCATGCTTCCAATGCCCTAACTAGTTATGGGCTCTTCCCTAAATGGTCTTGGCAAAATAAATACAATAATTAACGGTAAAACGGACAATATCTTCTAGCGGTAGACTTTGGGTTGTTACAAATGATATCAGAGCAAAACATTGGTCAGTGTGTTACCGAAGACATTGGCCCCCACATTGGTTGAAGAAAGTAACCAAATATTTCTTATAAAGGTGTGAAAACTCTTCCTAATAGACGCGTTTTAAAACTGTGAGACTGACGTCAATATATAACAAGTTAAAGCGAATAATATCGGTTAGTATTGACCTTTAAATTTTACCGATGGTATTATATATATATATAATTAATTAATGGATGGAAAATGGAACCTAGAGTAATAATTGCTCATCTAGACGGATGGTTTAAACAATGTAAGTGGATAAACGCCACGTCAGTATATAATTTATCCCTTCCACCCACATTTTAGGAGTATATTAAAGTGAGGCCACAATGAGGATTGGCCAGANGGCCACGATGAGGATTGGCCAGAGCAGGAGATACCAATAACAGCTTTTTGCTAACATTATCTCCTACTGAATAAGTGTCCAGGTTCGATGAACCGAGCCATAATGCTTTTCCAACCAGACAGTCAATTATGGCACCTTCCTACTGTAAAAAATTTTCAACTACGCCCCGTGGTCATTCAGTAAATTTAGTGATACATTTTCCGGAAGTAAAAAACAACAAACAAATTAACTTTTTGTTTGATGAAAGTTCCGCGTCTACTAATTTAGAATGATTATGGAATGAGACTTTTTGAAGAAGTCAAAAGTAAAATCATAAGAGTTTAAAGTGGACAATATCATATCATTATGGAGAGTCGTGTTTGTTTAACATGGTATTAGAGTCATATCCTAAACTTAATATTGTGAGCCCTCGAAGGTATAGTCAAAAGTGACTAAAGTATTGAACAAAGNAAAAAAAAAAAAAAAAAAAAAAAAAAAAAAAGTCGAGTATCGATTAAGGGGAAGCGTACTTTGTTTGGGGAGGTGTTGATAAGGCTTTCTTAAGTTCAAAATGAACAATATCATATCATTATGGAGAGTCGTGTTCGTTTAACACTTCTGACTCTAACCTTTTAATTCCATTAAATTGGATTTGTACTTAAAAGATAGAATACTTTATTATTTATTTAATTTGTATTAATTCACCCCACTAATTTAAGAGAAAATATATATATATATATATATATTTTATTTATTTTGAATGTATTGAAATGATTTTAACATTTAATTTTTTAGTCCAACGTGATATCTTAACTAATTAAGTTATGCTCTTAACACGATATATTTTATAATCTATAAACACATTAATTACATTGACACGTCTATTTTATAATTCGTTAAATTTCTTGGGATCGTCGTTGCAGATGTTGATCGACGTGTCCCAATTGCCCAGGGCGGTGTTGTTCGAAAGAGAGCTCTTGAACTTGATGAGGATTTCGGCCTCGGGACTGGTACTAGAGGAAGTGTTACAGCACACTACAAATAAGATGAGTATAAACAGGTCTGTTGTATGAGCCATGGGTGAGGGAAGGTGTTGCAAAGTGTATTTGGAAGGGAAAATGAAGGAAGATCAAAATGGAGAAGCAATAAAGAGAAGTTTCTTGTTTTGATGAGCTGTTTAAAGGCTGGTTCTTTTAAGAGATATTGCATAGTTTGTTCCCCCCACTCTCCATCAAAGGGAATAGCACAACATAGTTTAATGTTCCTAGTTTGGAGTTTGGTACGATCTTTCTTGTTATTCATGAAAAAAAGAACAAAAAAAGAAAAGTTTTCATAAATAAACATTAGATTGGGTTTCTATCTGTAACCTGGAAAATGTCGACGGCGTTTAAGCGTTGCTCGAATGGCCAACCTGACATTTTGTCTGTAGGAAGAAAGACGAGAAGATTCAAAAGTCTAAACCGTCAACAAATTGGCAATTTCCTAAGACGTGCTAACAAAATGATTTAAACAAACATTTACGTACGGAGTCGAGGATACCATTTGAGAACAACGCTTACTTGGTGGGTCAACGAAAACCTAAATTTTCGTGAAGAGAGAATCACTCACAATCTTCGAGCAGGTCACGGAGATCGTTAATGGTGTTGAGAAAATCTCCTAGGCATCTGATAAGCTTGCTCCCTTGACGTCTTATCAAATTAGTTTGGTCCTTGTCATTCTTTTCATCAGAAGTTGCACATTCTGCATTCTCAGACACAATTTCTTGAACATTTTCTGCATTTTCAAGCAATTTCTTCACCATCATTTGCTCTTCGGGTTCAATGTCGTCGGTCGCCTTTGCTCCGTTGTTTTTGATGTAGCAATCGCGAAGGTCTGATTCTGGAGAGCTTAATAGAGGTTGTTCTTCTGCTTCATCCTCTTCGTCTTCTTTACATTCTAAAGATTTCTCAAGGCCTTGATTTCTCTTAGACATTGAACCACGTCTTTGCCTTTTAGGGCCTAACATGAAAAAATCAGAAATAAGAAGACCAATATTATTGAAGTAATTTGAAGACAGCCATTGTAAGATCCATCTCACCCTTTAACCACACTTTAGAACATGATGCAAAGCTATTTATGCAGTTACGACAAACCCGTTTTTTCGGTTTTAAAAAAATTCACAATTAACCCTTATGAAAATGCAGTTAGAAAAGTTCAAATTGCACCTCATGGATTATAAGGAAAAGAAATAATGAATCTAGATCCTGGAATCACCATAATACCGACCCGTTCTATGTCTCGTTTTGATTTTTACGTAGACATGATTTCTAGATACAAGCACATATATTCATGAAATGTTCGAAGGAAGCACAGTATCTGAGACTCTGAAGCAGTTAAACTATTCTTTCCGGAGTTTTTAGCATCGAAAGCAAGAAGAAGAAAAAACGTTTCTGAAATTTCCTCAATCACTGATCATCACTGATCAAGAAACTAAAACAAGATATCATCTTATAACCAGGCTATCAGAACCCCTGCTTGCATTATGCTCATAACTGACACGACTAATCGCTAGGATGTCTAAAGGCAATGAAGGGTATCTGAAGAGGGTCACAATCGAGCCCGAAAGGCCGACCCCCATGAGCTCCGGCCAAAGTTGAGGCCCTTGAGGCCAACCTCTAGGGGTTGGCCAAGGAGCAAAAACTGTAATTTTTGTAATATCCATAAACTATTCTCATGGGACAACCGTCTTACCTAGCCTAGCTACCGTGCTAGAACTCATTCCCTCTATGCTCTTTATTTTCATTTCCCTTGTTGACCACTCGCAAAATCAAAACATGATTATTATCGAAGTGTACTTAAAGCAATAAATTCACATGAAAACTTAATCTCTAAGAGCTCTAGGAAATAAAGTATCATACCAGGCTCTGAAATTTCATCGGCGTTCTCAACGGCAGCCTCTGGATCGTTATCGGGCTCCGTATCCGACTGGTTCGCCCTCATTGATGAGACATTATCAATTGCTTTGAACAGCTCCTCGTCAAAGTAGTCAGGAAGTCCTAATTCTTTTCTCCTTCCACTCTCTAAACACCAATACGAATCATCCTCCGGCATCGTTAACTCCCATTGCTTGATAACATCCTGTTCAATCAGCAAACACTCCCACTTCTTCCTGCATTGATTCGAAGTCCGAGCCACATTCAAAGCTGTGCAGTCCTCTGCAACAATCTTCCATTTCTGATAGCTAGACAAAGCTTTCAAACAATCAGCCTCCACAGCACCAATCACATTAACAAGAACAAGGCATTCCGCCGCGGTCCATTCCGGTGCTATTTGAGACCGCGTCCGACGAGAACCTGAAACCCCCGATCCACAGTTGCCGTTTTCTTTCTTCATTTCCAACTCAAATGTTCTTCGTTTCCAGTTTCGAAAATTTCAAATCTCTATTTCAAATCCAAATGAGTCTATCCACGATTCAACACGAGACGACGAAAAATCAAACGCCATTCCGTAGTAGAAACTAAACAAACCATAAATTTATGAGATTAAATTGAAACGATGTTGATTCCATCAACAATAAACAAAGAATCGAAGGATATCGGGTAGAATAGACGCTTATACTCACGATTTCGTTCGCCTAGCGGATGAATTAAGAAGTAAATCAAAGTAAAGCAGAAAAGAGTGCGCGAAAAGTTGGAAAGTGATCGAAATTGCAAAATAAATCGAATGAACGATGATGATATTGCAATGCTGAAGATTTATCAGTTGAGAGAGAGAGAGAGAGTTGTTCACTTTACCAATTTCAGATGAAGTGAAGCCGTAGCTTCGTGCGTTGCCCTTCCGCTCTCGATGCCCAATCTTCGCGGTAGAATTGGAGAAGCCACGAATGCCCCATTCCTCACGGGTGTCTAACGCGCACTTTTCCACTATACGAACTGAATTTTAAATTTTAAATTCTTTTTACATTTTTATCCATTTTTAACTTTAATGAACGTTTAATAATGGCTTGAATTTCCAATTTTATATTTTCTAGTTATTAAATTTTTAATTTTATGTATACTATATATTTAAAATAAAATAAAAAATATTAAAACGGGTTAAATACTAAATTTAAAAATTTTGGTTACTAAAACATAATCGATACTTATAAACAATCGTAAACGTATTTTTCAAAGCTTCCAGATTCTACCCGTTACTTTTGGCTACTAAAACTTCTATTTAATAACTTTTTTTTTTGTTTCGATTTCTCGTATTTTTTAGAACAAAAAACAATCACATGTTTGGTTAATATTTTCGATCGATCAAAAATATATACCATGACGAAAAAATAGTTAGATAAAAAAAAAATTAGAATATGCATTCTTTTTATTAATATCTCGAATTATAAACTCGACCAAGGATTAAGTTGTTTTAATGTATTTATAAAATACCAATAATAGATAATTGAGGCATGCTTCCAATGCCCTAACTAGTTATCGGCTCTTCCCCGATGGTCTTGGCAAAATAAATACAACAATTAACGGTAAAAGAACAACTTCAAATTACACGTGTCTAAGCATTTAAAACGAATGGATCATTCCTCCTTTTCATACCTAATATATATGTGTGTGTGTGTGTTTAAAATCATAAGGCTGATAACGATACGTAACAGGTTAAAACGGACAATATCTTCTAGCGGGTTGTTACAAATGATATCAGAGCCAAACACAGGACAGTGTGTCGGCGAGAACGTCGGCCCCCACATTGGTTGAAGAGCGGAACTAAACATTTCTTATAAAAGTGTGAAAAACTCTTTTTAATAGACGTGTTTTAAAACTGCGAGGCTAACATTAATATGTAACTAGTTAAAGCGAATAATATTGGTTAGTGTTTAACTTTAAATTTTACTCATGGTATTATATATTATAATATATAATGAAATTAGTGGTTGGAAAATGGAACCTAAACTAATAATTGCTCATCTAGAAGGATGGTTTAAACAATGTAAGTGGATAAACGCCACGTCAGTATATAATTTATCCCTTCCACCCACATTTTAGGAGTATATTAAAGTGAGGCCACAATGAGGATTGGCCAGAGCAGGAGATACCAATAACAGCTTTTTGCTAACATTATCTCCACCAGGTTCAATGAACCGAGCCATATTGCTTTTCCAACCAGACAGTCAATTATGGCACCTTCCTACTGTAAAAATTTGTCAGGGAAGTAAAAAATAACAAACAAATTAACTTTTTGTTGGATAAAAGTCTCACCTCTACTAATTTAGAGAATGATCATGGAATGAGACTTTTTGAAGAAGTCAAAAATAAAATCATAAGAGTTTAAAGTGGACAATATCATACCATTGTGGAGAGTCGTGTTCGTTTAACATGGTATTAGAGTCATGTCCTAAACTTAGTATTGTGAGTCTCGAAGGCATAGTAAAAAATGACTAAAGTATTGAATAAATTGTGTAGTTTGTTAGAAGACAACAAAAAGAAGAAGAAAAAAAAAAAAGTCGAGTCTCGATTAAGGGGAAGCGTACTTTGTTCGGGGAGGTGTTGGATGAAATCTCACATCAACTAATTTAGGGAATGATCATATAATGAGGCTTTTTTAGGAAGCCCAAAGCAAAGTCACGATAGCTTAAGTTCAAAATGGACAATATCATATCATTGTGGAGAGTCGTGTTAGTTTAACACTTCTGACTCTAATCTTTTAATTTCATTAAATTGGATTTGAACTTAGGATAGAATACTTTATTATTTATTTAATTTATATTAATTCACCCCACTAATTTAAGGGAGAAATATATATATATATATATTTATTTATTTATTTTTATTTTTATTTTTAATTTTGCATGTATTTAAATGATTTTAACAACATGATATCTTAATAATTACATTGACACGTCTATTTTATAATTCGTTAAATTTCTTTGATAATACATTCTTTTATTATTTTATAACAATAAATTTTGACTGATATTCAATGGGGTTGTGGTTTTTTTTTTTCAATAAAAAATGTATATATAACAAAGATCTATTAAATATAAAATATAAAATATAAAATGTAAGAATTTATTATACACAAATTAAAAAATCAACAAAATATATAAAACACTTTCTATACTTTTTAAATTTAAAGTTCTAAAATACAGTTATAAAAGTTCAAAAGGTTTGAAGTATTAGAATTGGTTAAATAAATAAATAAAAGTTAAAAGTTTGATTAGATATTTAAATTTTATTTAAAGAATAATTTTCAAATATTATAATTAGTCAAGAATGTTAAAATACAAAAGATAAAATTTAAATATTTAAATATTAAAACTAAATTAATAAAAAAAATCTTCTAATTTTACCCTTTGTTTACCAAAATATTCTAAAAACTTTTCAAAAATTTTAAAAATACTTTTTAATTTTAAGAGTATTTAAAAAATTATTGAATTTTCAAAAATTTCATTAATAATTTTATTTAAAAAAAAACTATAAAAAAAAACTTTTAAGCTTTAAAAAAATAAAAAAAAATAAAAAATATATTTACTGTTAGTACGATTTTCCCAAAAATATTTCTAAATTTTCGAAAATAACATTTAAAAATTTGGAAATAATTTATTGGTGTACAGTTTTCTTCTGTACATGGACTCTAACATTTTTGTGAATTTTTTTTATAAGGGTAAATGTTTAATCTTATTTTTAAAATTTCATAGGTAATTTTTAAATATAGACTAATAGTAACATATTTTTTATTACCTTATAAATTATTTTTTAAAAATTAAGAGTATTTTTAAATAAGCTAAGAGATTTCCATCCAAAAGAATCAGTCAACTTATTTTAGAGATTTAAAAAAAAAATTTAAAGGTATTATTGAAATAAATAAAAATTTAGGAATATTTTTTTTAAAAGGTAAAATACAAATTTTGAAATATTTTTATTAATTTATATTATATATATATATAGTAGCCAAAAAGTGATCGNTCCAAAAGAATCAGTCAACTTATTTTAGAGATTTAAAAAAAAATAATTTAAAGGTATTATTGAAATAAATAAAAATTTAGGAATATATTTTTTTTAAAGGTAAAATACAAATTTTGAAATATTTGTATTAANAGGAATATTTTTTTTAAAAGGTAAAATACAAATTTTGAAATATTTTTATTAATTTATATTATATATATATATAGTAGCCAAAAAGTGATCGGTTTATAAAATTACAATTTAAGAAACAAGATCTTGACAGAATCCGTCTTACACGTGATACAACTTACAAGTCGTGTGCAGATACGGATAATATATTCTATACGTCGTCGTTTGTGCCTGTCGTGGTACAGACTTCAGTGGCTGACGTGGCACACAAGTGGTCCCAACTCTGTGGGCGCGGTTTCAGTTTCGGTTCATCATCTTCGCGGTACTATAAACTATCAGAATGCTCATTCATTTTTTTCCTCTCGAAAAAACACCATTTCCCTGGAAGAGAGAGAAGAAACAGAGAGAATCAAGAGGGGGAGGAAGAACAGAACTCAGCCACTCTCAAATCTCATCCTCCTCTTTCTCTTTCATTTTCCAGGAAAAGTTTGCGGATCTTCGCGTAAGAATTAAACTCTCTTTCTCTACATTTTTCTTAATATTTTCCTCTTGAATTATCTTGATTTCAATCTTCTATTTCACGTTTCGGAATTGAAACGAGTGCGTAATTGAAGTGATTATAGCCCTATGGATTGCGATTTTAGAAATATTGTCCTCTGATTTTGAAGCATTACTAGTAATTGCTCTTTAAATCTGCATTTTGGTTTCTGATTTGGAGATACATGATATCATTTCATCCACGAACGGGAGGGGTGGGGGTAGGGTTAGTTATTACAAGAAATGGCTGGAACATCTATTGTTCTTCATGATTATTGNGTTATTACAAGAAATGGCTGGAACATCTATTGTTCTTCATGATGATTATTTTCCTTTCTCCAGGAGCTTTATAATCATGGTGTTTTGGGTGTTTGGATATGGCTCACTGGTTTGGAATCCAGGATTTGAATTTGATGAGAAAATTATAGGTTATATCAAGGATTATAAGCGCGTTTTCGATCTCGGTAAGTTTCATATTTCCAGCAAGAATTTGTTGTTGATGTAATTTCCTTTAGTCAATTTTATTGTTCATAACAATTTGTCTCATCTTTGGACCAGCATGCATTGATCACAGAGGTACGCCAGAAAATCCTGCTAGAACTCTCACGTTGGAACAGGAAGAAGAAGCAATTTGTGTAAGATCAACTGATTTGAATATATTCTCAGTGGATCTTGGATCGCTTTCTCTGTTCTTGCTACTCATTTTCTAGTTTTCTACATAACTTTTCCTCAGTGGGGAGCAGCTTACTGTGTGCGGGGGACTCCTGAAAGGGAAACAACTGCAATGGAGGTAATTTAATGTCAATTACAATTTATTTTTATTTAGATTTAGTTAATCTTATAAAGATGTGTTTGAGAATGACTTTGAAATGGTTAAAATCTACTCTTGTCATGTTCAAAACCACTCCCAAACATGTTTTTAAGCATTTGGAATCAATTTTTATGGTATAAAAATCGGGTTTAAGAGTGTAAAACCAAACCACGAACGCTCGGTTTTCATTTCGGTTGTAGTTGTGGGATCCCACATTGATTGGAGAGAGGAACGAGTGTCAATGACGCTGGGCCCTGAAGGGGGTGGATTGTGAGATCCCACATCGATTAGATAGGGGAACGACATCAATTGGAGAGATGAAAGAGTGCTAGTGAGGACGCTGGCCCCCACCTTGGTTGGAGAGGAAAATGAAACATTCTTATTATAAGTGTGTAGAAACCTCTCCCGCATTTTAAAAATCTTGAGAGGAAACCTTAAAGAGAACCCAAAAAGGATTGGGTTTAAGCTATTACCACTATTGATAAACGATAGAATAAGCGAAACATTTCTTTTGTTACATGAATTTAATTTTCATTTCGAGTATGTTTGAGAGTGACGTTGAACCTAATAGATGCGATGTTTTTAACCGTTTCAAAATCACTCCCAAACACGCCTTATCACTATGTTGCGGTTCTTCATTATCGTTCTTCCTTGTCTTCCTTAGTCTTAAACCAGAATTTCTTGACTGACTCTTTCCTTATTGGTACTTTATTCTCAAGCCATTTGAAAGTTAATGACAATTCCTTCTTCTTCTTTTTGTCAATCGCAGTATTTAGAACATAGAGAATGTGAATATGATCAAAAGACACTCGTTAACTTCTACAAGGTGAGATTACGAATCGATACTGTCAATTTGAAGCAATTTGTACATTTTTCAAGTCCGACACATTCATTATGGTGTATCTCTTTATCCAGGAAGAGAGCTCTCTTGAGCCAGCCCTTACAGGAGTAATTGTGTAAGTGCCAGCATTTTCTTAGCTAACTTGTTTATAACTTCCATATGCAATTTGTTTAAACTTTGCTACGATTCGTATCCGAAATGCAGTTTCACATCGACTCCGGACAAAGAAGTGAACAAATACTACCTGGGTCCAGCTCCGTTAAACGACATGGCTAGGTAAAATGGCAAAATTTTAAGGGCCGGTTTGGAATGACTTTTGCTCGTTTTTGAACTTATCCTTGGTTCCCATTGATCAGACAAATTGCTACTGCTGCTGGGCCTTGTGGAAACAATAGGGATTATATTTTCATGTTAGAGAAGGCATTGTTTAACATAGGTAACCTTATCATCCCCCTAGATGGAGCCAAATTCTTTCTAGCAACATTCCTTTGGTTTTGTTCCTCACCATTGTGTAGGTGTATAAACATTTCTTATTATGGCTATAGGTCACGAGGAGGAAATGGTGATCGAGCTCGCTAACGAGGTGAGAAAAGTTCTCGATCTCCTCGAGAATGGTATCTCAAGGGAGAACAAACTGCTCGGAGCAGCGCCCCACGTAGTACTCAAGTCGCACATATCGTCCTTAGAACTACAACCGCTTCCAGAAGCCATAGCCACAGATTCCTAACTCCAAAATCCCACAAACCAAGCAAACCAGAGGCTTCCAGTGATGGTTAACAACAATTACGACTCAACTTAGATCCATTAGTTTCTGACGTTACTAGTAAGGCTTAGCTTTGGAAATCGTCGGTCATTTTCGGTTATTTACGACAGCAGTAGTTCTGTACGTTTCGCAATCTTGAACTTTGGACATAGTTTATTTGTAAGAACCTTAACTGCTCCGAAAATGGTTAGGAGAAGAATGACTACTGTCACTTATTGCAGTATGCTGTGTAGTTCCCATTTCCAGTTCTGTTAGCAGAGCATTAGATCGCTCCCTGATTACGACAAAAGTGATTTTAACGGTTTCAAAATCACTTTCAAATATACTCGTCGATTCTAAAATTGATTTTTTCTTTAAAATAACCGTTCATTCAAAGTTTTTGTGGGTTACATGTGACTAACAATAGTTACGTTTTTTTTTTCTTGAGGTAGAAAGTTCAAATACTGATTCATTTTTCTTTACTAAAAAAACACAAATTTAATATATGATACTAAAAAAACACAAATTTAATATATGATAGGGGTGTTGAATTTTATAAATAAATAAATAAATAAATATATATATATATATATATATATATATATTTATTTATTTATTTATTGAATTTACATAATTCAATATAATTCAATTTGATATGTAACTTACCCTCACTTTTATGCCTAATTTATTCTAACTTTAAAAAATATAAAAATATTTAATAGGTCGTAGTAAAAAAAAATCTTATTTTTTATTTAACAAAAGAAAAAATTGAATCGTAACTTAAAATACTATATTTATTAACATTTATTTTTGTCTATTTTAATATAATTCGACATTTTAAAATTTAAAATTCAAAATTTATAAAATTTATAAAATTTGCTCAACTCACCAAATTTGAAAATATTAAATAGATAAAAAAAATTAAATTAAATTAAAAGTTAATTTAATATTTAAAAAAAAAAAAAGTTAAAATGCGTGGATTATAACTATACATCGGTGGTATGGAAATGCGGTTGAGGTGATTTGGTAATCAATAATAGCGCCAGGTGGCGCGAGATCAGTTGCGTATTATTGGCTTCCATTAGTTGCTTGAAGAGCAATTACATATATATTTGCATTTGCTTCTCACAATCCACATAGAAGCAATTTCGCGGAAAATGGATTCGGCGTCTCTAGCTACTCTCGCGCCTGCTCTGCCGCAGCAGAATCTTCACGGAGTCTTCGTCTACGGTACTCTCATGGCTGATGAAGTCCTTCGTATCCTCTTGAAGCGTGATCCTCAGTCCTCTGCTGCCGTCCTCAATGGCTAGTCTGTTCTTTCATCATCTACTCTTAGCTCTTCAATTTTCATATTCTCGCTGTTAGTTTTTTCTATTTTGATGAACTTGAAGTGAAATTCGCATCAATGATTTGCTAATTCGTGCTGGTTTTCTAAATGAGGTTTTGATTCACTCTATTAATCTTGTGATGCCTGGCTTTGTGTTGTTTATCTGTGTAATTTGTATTTACTGAAGTACGTGATGCTGATCTTCTATTTAGTAATGTCAGCGAACTGTATGCTTGTTTTGATTATCTAGGTTTTGTTGCTTAGTTGACATTAGCGTTATGGTGAGAAAGGATTATATAACAAATACTCTTCTACTCTTAGCTCTTTGATTTTCTAATCGTGCTGATATTTTCTACTCTTTCGATAAAACGAAGTAAAACTCGCATTGATGATAGCTAATTCGTGCTGGTTTCCTAAAGAAATTTTATTCGCTCTATCGATTTTATAGTTTACTCAGATTGATGCTGTTTCTTTGTTTAGTTTGTCTCTATAGAGTTTTTGGATGTTGATCTTCGAGTATTGTTAGCGAACTGTTATGCTTATGATTTTATAGGTTTTGTTTCTTAGTTGATATTAGCATCATGACGAGGAAGGATTGCATAAGAAATATTCTTCTACTCTTATTTCTTTCATTTCCAAACCGTCACTGTTACTTCTCTTTCGATAAATTTGAAGCAAGCTNTTTTTTTTTTTTTTTTTTAATGGAGAATTTGATTGCGCTATCAATCATTTAGTTTACTCGGATTGATGCTGTTTCTTTGTTTGATTCCGTTGTCACAGAAATCTGTGGTCTGTTGACTTTGATCTTCTATTAAGTATTGTTACCGAATTCTGTACTTATGATTTTCTAGGTTTTGCTTCTCAGTTAATGTTCGCATTATGACAAGAAAATATTACATTAGAATATTTTTCTACACTTACTCTTTGATTTGCATATCATCACGGTTATTTTCTTTTCTTCTGGTATATTTGAAGCAAAACCTTGCATTCATGATAGTCTAATTCATGTTGGAATCCTAGAGGAAAATTTTATTCTATGCATCCATCTTATCATTTACTTGATTTGATACTGTTTCTCTGTTTCACTCTTCTCTGTGTTTACAAATGATGATTTCCGAATAATTATTACAAACTTTTATTGCTTAGCATCTATTTGCTTGCTCTAATTTTCAAGGTTTTGATCCATAGTTTATATGATTACATTATGATGAGAAAAGATTAAAAATATTCTTCTATTGCTTGCTTATATTCCCGAGTCCATGATTGACCTCTGTAATTTTCTTGAGAATTTGCAGTCAAAGATTAAGCATTAAAGGACGAGTTTATCCAGCGAATCATACCTGTTAATAGCAAGAAAGTATCTGGCAAGGTTTGTAATGCCATCCTGTTTTGAATTTAGCCACGTTCGACTAGTAATGAACCTAAATTTTTTCCATGTCGTTTTATGTTTTCATATTGAACTATCCTGTACTCTTATCAACTATTCTATTCCATACTCTGCAGATTCTTTCAGGCATCACAGACTCCGAAATGGATACTTTAGACGCATATGAGAATGTTGAATACAAGAGGAGCACAGTTGAGGTATCTGTAATGGTAAAGTATTCGACTCATCTTGGTACTCAACTGTATTTTATTCTCAAGTACTTTGTACTCGAATCAATCGTAGAATCGGAAAATATACTTCCTTTACAATCAAGTACGGACTACTATAAAATACCTTCTGATATGGATATTTTCAACTTGCCATACATACATATTAGTAGTTATTGTAAATTTCTAGGTCGTTAATGAAAAACTTAACAAACCTGAGATCACATTGCTATTCTACAGCCCTTGCAATATTTCTTTTAAGGAGTTGTCATCACTTAATCATTTATGATAATGAGGATAGTTTAAGCATAAATATACTTTTCCCCTCTCGACGACTTTTTTAGGCTGTCGTTGACTGTTTGCAGGACAGTTTTGAGAAGCTACTCGTTTATGCTTATGTTTGGTGCAACGAAAAGGATCCAGAGTTGTACGGAGAATGGGATTTTGAGGTAAAAACACTATCCTTTCTTTCATTCTCCATTCGTGCATCAGAATATAAGATTTGTACATCATAATACCTACGGAGAAGAAGCTTTTTGTTTTTGACTTCTCATTTGACAACATGCTCAAGTGACCCCAGGGCATGTGTCATCATGCAACATGGAGACTAATCCTCTACTTCACTTTCGAAGGGTTCAACAATGATTTAATTGCAAACTAATATAATAAATAAATTAATTGAATCAAGTTTCTTTGTTTTTTTTTCTTTTTCCTCCTACATTTTCTGACTCCCTGCCTCCCATTCAAGAGTTGGTTCAAGACTCGCTTAGTCACTTTCCGTATGTTTGCATCATGAATCCAGTGCATGGATTGAGATTTCTTAAATTTGATATTAAATTCCTTACTAGATTTTGGTTTGAGTATTGCTGGGAGAGGAGTCCCACATCGGCTAATTAAGGGGTTGATCATGAGTTTATAAATAAGGAATAACATCTTCATTCATATGAGGTCTTTTAAGAAAATCAAAAGTAAGGACACGAGAGCTTATGCTCAAAATGGACAATATCTTACTACTATAGAGTTCGGTAGTTCTTAAAGTTTCACTGTTTTTGCAATGCTGCTTTGTGAAAATATTGTCCGGGTGGTTTTGAATTTTTGTTGGGGTCGAAACTTGGAAGTACAATAACGCAATCTGTACTCAATGCTATTCTTTATTTTTTTCATTGTTTTTTATATGAACAATTTTATCTGCTGCAAATTCAAGGAGTGGAAGCGAGATCATCTGGATGCCTACGTCGAGATGGTCGATGACTTTATAGAATAATTTTAGCAGCAGTCGGCACCGTTGAAATAATTGGCTGCTGAAGGAGAAGAATAGCGATGCTAAGTACCAGCTCTCCAATCTCCAGGTAGTAATACTTCCGTACGCATTTTTCTTTTTGAGTATATGATCTTTGTCATTCACACACATCCTCAATCTTTTTTAAGGTAAAAGTAAAAGCTTTTGCTCTGCAAACTTTCGTAAAAAGAACCATGAACCTTTTTTTAAACAATTTTTATGCGAAATTTAAGAATAATAAAAAATTAAAAAAAAGTATTCGGAAGTATGAGGATCAAGCAAATGAAAAATGAGATGGAATCCACTGTAGAAGTAGGGAGAAAAAAAAAAGGCAGAAAGTGTTAATAGGTTGTTTTATAAACAAAATTACTCAATTAAAACAAAGATAGTAATCATTTTGTTGTTTTCCACTTTCATGTGAAAAAATATTTGAATTCTAAAGTAAATTTCAAAAATAAGTGTTTGAAAATTTTAATTTTTTTAGTTTATAAAGTTGGGTTAGATTTTGAATATTTTCCTAAAAGTAGCTTATAAAACAAATAAAAGTAGTATTTATTAGCTTAATTTTTTTAAATAGAAAAAAATAGATTTTGTTTGACAACCATTTGGTTTGGAAAAATTCAAATTATTTAGTGTTTTTAAAATTCATTTCAAGCTTCAAAAACTTCAAAAACTAAAAAAAGAGAAATTCAAATAAAGTTTTAGCAACTATACGGATAAATAAAAAACCCAACATTCCCATGAAAACATGTGGCTTAAAATACAATACATAAACAACATAATTCGTCACGTCACGTTTTTTTGACAGAACCATTGCGTCTATTTAGAAATAGATTAGTTTAATGTTTTGGAGAGATGCGTCTTCTTATTCTTAAATACCCGAACTTTCCAGCACCAGGAGATGAGCCTTCGAAAATGAACGGCAAATAGCCTGTTGCAGCTTTGTACCTCTGTTGTATCTGAGATTTAGCCAAAACCAATACGATTCAATTCTTTAGACTTAAAGATTTGATTTGTCAAAACAATAAATAAGATAGTAATTCTTCAAAACCAATACGATTCAATTCTTTAGACTTAAAGATTTGTCAAAACAATAAATAAGATAATAATTCTTCTTAATTAGTTTTTAAATTTAAAAAATACGAGAATAGAGAAGATAAATTTATAAAAGATCTATGAATTAATGTGTTTTTAATTAATATTATATAATTTATTTTAACATTTAATTGGTGGGAATGAATTTTTCCTAAAATATGTACACATTTAATTTTATTTTAATTTAATTCAACAAGTATTCAACTCCTCCGTCTAATATTACTCTCCTAAAATCTCTTTCTACAACCATTGTTTTATTCTCACCAACTTACTTTTCTTTTTCACAAATATAAATATAATAATAAAGTTTGAAAGCTAAATTTATAAAAATAGAAAGGTATATTGAACGGCAAAATTAAAAGAAATCATAATATGGGACTTCTGTTGTTTTATTCTCACCCTCTCAAAATTGCTTTTTCGAACTACTTTTCTACAACCTATCTAATATTTCATAAATATAAATATAATGATAAAAGTTTGAAAACTAAATTTATATTTCATAAATATAAATATAATGATAAAAGTTTGAAAACTAAATTTATAAAAACAAGTATATTGATTGGTAGAATTTTTAAAAAAATCATGATATGATAGTTTTATAGTTGTAAACAGAAAACCATTTTAAAAGGACAATTTTTTTTAAAAAAAAAAAAAAAAAAGAATACAAATTTATTTTACTTTTCTCTTTCTCAAAGTAATATAATTAGTTATTTTATATCAAGTGATGGAAACCAAAGATGCCTATGTGAGTCAATTAAGATAATATATACCAATTTTTTTCAAGTAATTCTTAGTTAAAGATGTAGTAGAGCTATATTTAAGTTAATGTTGATTTGAAAATTAAGAGGTTAAACTCACTAAAAATTAAAATAAAAAAATAATTAAAAAAGAAAGAAAGAAAGAGGGGATTAGAAAATTGGGGGGTTACCTGAATGATCCGCTGACTGCTGCGTAAGCTGTTTTTGCCAATCGCACAAACAGTTCCGCCACAGCCCCCACCAGTAATCTTTGCTCCATATAAGGTCCCATCTTCAAATCCACTAGACTTAGAGTGCTGGGCTTCTTGTACCAACTGTACAAGCCTATCCGTCCCATCTGACCCCAGTCCACACGCATTGTAACTGTAATGGCACTGCACCCCACAATAACATCTACTTTTAGCAACCTTTCTTTTTTTTTTTTATTCACAAGTATTTTTAGAATTTTGAAAAACGCGATGAAGATGTAGAAATTAGACACTTAAACAAACCTGATATAACAGCTCTCCAAGGGATATAAGTTGTTCATCAGAAGCTGCGGAAGTAAGCAGGGCTTTGAAGGCCTGCTCACATAAAAGAAGTGAAGAAGAGTAACGTAGTTAATTTATTTAGGAGCTAATATCGTTAACTAAGGCTACAGTTTATAATTCCAAACCTTGACACGGAAGTTCTCGTATATGGGGTGTCCTGCAGAAGCTCTAACTTCATAGTTGCACTTCTCATCAATCACCGTAACTGGATCGTTGTGATCAACGAATTTCTCCACAAAATTCTCCCCAGTCATGGATTCAGGGAGCACCTTTGCATACACACCTTCATACCTGAAATAGATAGATAGATCAGTTAGAAGATATTACAACTTTCTTATGATTACTAACGATTGGACGGCTCTTCTAGTTTTGGAAGGCGATTCTCTCTACCCGGCCTCTACTCGGTTTTGCTCTCCTGTTTTGTGTTGAGAATTATTGAGAGAAGTAGTTTACATTGGCTAATTAAGAGGAAGATCACGGATTTATAAGTAAGGAACACTATCTCTATTGGTATGAGGTCTCGAGAAACCAAAAGAAAGGCCACGAGAACTTATGTTCAAAGTAAACAATACCATACAATTGTGGAGAGTCTTATAATAAAAACGGTTTCGAGAAAGAAACTATCTCTTATCATGTTTTGTAAATGGCGATGGGATGATAGATGTGGATTGATGAAATCAAGGAGAATGTCATTAATCCAACGTTCAAATTCAAGGGAAAATGTTAAGAGGGGCATTCTATTACCTGTGAGGCGGAAGGTTGCACAAGTAGTCCAATGAAGACTCAGATTGAAGCAATTCGACACCATTATCCTCAGAATCATAATTATTTACACCATTAGCGACGGAAGATGACACTGGTAACATAGAAGATGCGGTAGACTTGATGATCTCTCTGCCCATAAATGCTCCTATCCTTACCGAACCATAGTCCGCACCGCCAACACTACCAGAGAAACAGTGCAGCTTTAAAATTGTCTTTAACAAAGGAAAAAAAATCCATATTGAAAAATTGGAAGAAAACAAGCATAAATTTAAAAAAATAGAATTGAAAACGAAATCGTTACTGAACGAAGCCTTAGCTTCATTTCACGAACATTGCTTCAAATCAAATTATAAAAGGATGTGGACAACTTGCATGTGATACATAGATGCTTGAGTTATTCAAACGAAATGAAAAGGTTAAATTATTAAAGTTCAGTTCGCTTATGTTAGCAAGTTTTTGAAACTTCCAATTAGAAGAGTTTAACTTAACTGAAGGGATTCGATTCGATTCAATGGTAAAACACACATGACAGATTGAATAATTTGTAAAATTAGCAACTTCACAAGCTTTTCCTTTGCTAGAAAAAGAATTTTGGCGTGAGAGAAATCCAAATCAAAGCTCTTTCTAAAAATGACAGACAAGGGCAAAAAAAAGGAATTTTCCAAACCACTTATGGCCGAAATTCTAATAAGCCAAACAACAAAACAGAGAAGACAAAAGTAGGAATGATACCTGTGGCGTATTCCTGAATCAAGGCCCCAAAATCGAATATGGCTTGGTATCTCAACAAGTCCAAGTACCTCAGCAGGCTGAAAATAACAACCAAAATTTTATGATCTCACTGAAAAGGAAAACTGCATATCATAGTAGGCAGCCCTGAAATGATTATATGTTGTACCTGGCACACCATTGCTAGTAGTTTGTTGGCTTCTCCGCATGCTGACGTCATCTGGTCCATAACACCACATGGAGCTCCCACAATGCAATTCTCCACCTAGTACGTGATTAGGCATTCAACCGATAGCTTAGGTACATATTGGCGTTGAAGCCTTTGATAAGGAGAAGGTCATTGGGATTCAAACCTTTTGGCACAGTAGAGCTACATCTCTTGAACCGACACTCAATCCTGTACGATATCAATGACATCCGTTCAATTGATTTCTCTGATAAATGAAGCTAAATTACTTCACTCGAGACAAAACCCAATCAATACAAATGGTCGATATCATTCGCATGCAAAAACAAATTGGAAACAGTTATTTTCATTACGAATGGGTCTAAAGGAATCCAGTTTAAATTTATGCGCAATAAAATTGTGAAGTAACTTCGTCTGTGAGTTTTAGCATTAACTAAGGATAAAGTCATGCCTAATGTAACGGCTCAAACCCACCGCTAGCAAATATTGTCCTCTTTGAGTTTTTCCTTTCGGGCTTACCCTCAAGTTTTTTCAAATACGTTTACTAGGGAGAGGTTTCCACACCCTTATAAATGGTGTTTCATTCTCATCCCCAATCGATGTGGGATCTCACAATCCACCCCCTTCGGGATCCAGCGTCCTTGTTGGCACATCGCCTAGTGTCTGGCTCTGATACCATTTGTAACGGCCCAAGCTCACCGCTAGCAGATATTGTCCTCTTTGAGCTTTCCCTTTCGGGCTTCCCCGCAAGGTTTTTAAAATGCATTCCTTTCGGGCTTCCCCTCAAGGTTTTTAAAATGCATCTACTATGGAGAAGTTTCCACACCCTTATAAAGGGTGTTTCTTTCTCCTCCCCAACCGATGGGGGATCTCGCACCTAAAGTGCACGGGGTTTTATTGAAAAGTTATACATGAGTTAACCTAACGTTAAATGTTTTTACTTAGCAGAAACACGTCCAAGCAGATTTACTAGCATTGCTCATCTTTAAACACAAAAAAAAAAAAAAAAAGAGTTTCTCTTGATTATATTTAAATTAATTAATAATCAAGAAGTTAAATTACCGTGAGCTGCAGCTATAGCAGATAACGAGGCCACTTCCACGGAGGCAGATGAAGATACACCTTTACCTTCTGGCACTGCTGAGGAAACCTGTTATATTTGCAATGAGTCCGTACGTGGAAATTATAGATCGAAAAGATATATGTTACTACAGAAGTAATGAATTATCAACAGTTTCACATGCTGAAGACCTACATATTTGCACTTAATAACTGTCTGCAAACAATAAAGAGAGAGAGAGAAAGAGAGAGAGATACCAGCACACTGATACTGTCTTCAAATCGTACACCCAACTCTCTCATTAAAACCAAGATTGTCCCTGCAACATATGCTGCCCACTTCTGTGCTGGATCTTTACCGAAGAATTTTCTTGCATTCTCATACGAAATTGGCTTATCTCCGTCCATGAAATCAGATAGATTCATATCAAAGGTTGGGGCACGGTTGCTCAACTCAGACCCGTAAGATACCTGATTTGGGTAACAATTAAGAAGAAAGGAAACACCTCAAACAATCTGAATTTCACTAATATATTTCTAAAAGAACTTGCGTTCTTTTTCTTCTAACCCACAAGACGGCCAAGATAGTAAGTAAATTCAATCATTGTATCACACTTCTTTGAGAGAAAAATTACTGTAACGCTTCTATAGAAAATAATAGAGCCAACTTTCTAATAATAGGGAATTTGATAAAGATATAAAATAGTGCAATTACGATGAACAAGAAAAAAGAAGAAAGTGCTTGCGAAGTGCGCTGTGCAAAGAGGGGCCTCATAGAAGATGACATACGATTTGAAGAACTGGTGTTTGGCCTTGTACACTGGAATTCTGTCGAGCTTGTGCATGCTTCCAAAGCCTATGTTTACTAGGATGGTTTCTCTGCACTGCAACATGACAGGCTTCTCTTATAGGCATCTGGAGAGGCAAGGGGGGGAGCAAAAATGCAAGAAAGGATAAGGGATTGTAGAGAAACAGTAGTAGAGATCATCCGGAAAAATGAGTGAACATTTGAAGAAAAATGGAAGCTGATATAAATAAAACAAGTTAAATATTATATTAGAAGGGAAAACCATGGGGAAAAAGAGAGAGAGAGAGAGAGAAAAGCAGTCAAGCCAACAAAACATTTTTTTTTTTCTATACCTGTTGTGTTCTGTAAGGAGGGAAACTCACAACCTTGATAAGGAATCAATTTGGCATTTCGCCTACTCTAATTGCTAATCCAAATTTCTGCTTATTATTAAAAAGACTACAAGATCAATGATCGATGATACCTGCAAGACGAGGCTTCCAGAGTAATCAGCGATGCCTCCCATGACATCCAACCTTCCAGGTGCTCTTGTTACAAAAATGTCTTCCTGTAAGGAACAGAAAAAGGAAAAAATTATATTAAAAGGCAAAGGTAGGACCATGAAACTAACTATGGTGTTCGAAAATTTGTTTGGATTCTCATCACTACTTTGTACTATGAAGTGCCAATCCCAAATTTGATGGGTTATTCCTCTTAAAGCTGTAATATCTGTAAATTAAAGCACGGTCCTTAATCCTGAATATTACTTAGAAGATGACAATGTAGCAAATTAAGAGCTTCTTATACGATGTTGATCTAAGCAAAGATAGTGTATTTAAACAGGCCCTCCTCCAAATCCATTAACATTTATATTATTACCATTATCGACTGAGATGATTGAGCACCACGAAAAAGTAGTGAGATGAAATTAAAAGAATATTTTAGTTCATGTGAACACAACCTCCCAATTAAAGAGTCCAGCAGCAGCCTTCTGTTCCCGCCGTTTCTCAGTGTTTCCACTGTCATTCAATGCACTTAATTCGACCAAGCTTTTTAAGAAGCTCACTGTGTCGGGAAAACCTTGAACGTCACCATGAAGCACCTCAAAATCCTGTATAGAACTAAAAGAACAAATGGAGAGGCATCAAATTATATTTATACAAATTGTTCTTCCAAGTTATTAGAACTCTTCAAATGCAACAAGATTCTCACTAGTCTATTGGTGAGCTTCTCTCATCCACTCGGGAAGTAGGTGGTGCTTTCGAAAGGCCAAATTCATTTTCAGCATTCGCATACCATTCTGGAATGTAGAGATCTCGACCACGAATCCTTTGGAGTTCATATCCTAGGACTATGGCATCTTGCAATCTTCTTGCCCCACTAAACTACATTTTCAAAAAGAAGCTACAATGAAATTCTGGTGTGATTAAAAACAAAACACAGAAAATTGTAACGAAATTAGAACGCAACTTCTTTAGTTCTTTTCAAATATATTGAACCATACATATACACTACTTACCTTCGTTAACTAAATTGTCCAATAAAACGCATGTTAAAGTTGGTGTCTTGGTAATGCCTAATTACGAAAATGCTTAATTCTATCATAACAAAAGGATATGATCAATGCCATTTTTACTCATATTTCACAAGATAAAAAGTTTCTTGACCTTGTCAGATGAATAATTTTTCCCGCTAGCTGTCTCTTGCAAAATATGGGCTGCAACCTGCAGATTTTGAAGAAATATGAACCGTTAAACAGTAAAGAGCATAAGAGGTGCAAACTAAAAACAACAATTTCATTGATGATGGGATCTTAAAGAACCACTTGGAAGAACCAAAAAAGATTAAATACTAGGGAAGATTGCTAGATCAGAAACGGGTGAAGTTCCAATTTAAAATGACATTCTAAGTGGTAAACTGGAAAAATGATCATGAACATCGTAGTTATGAATTGTAAGATTAAGAATATCGATATAGCAGTATATTAGCTGCTTTAGTCGAATATCATCAGCACCCTCATAAGAGCACTTCATTTCTTTAATAAAATCCTTAACGACGGCTCAACCTTAAGGATCTCATAAGGCCGATAGCTCTGGAAGTGTGATAGTTTGTGCCTCCTATTGAGGGTATTTATGCAATTTCATCTCTTGCTCTAGTCCGTCCTCCCCATCGGAACCAAAAAAAAAAATTCAAACAATGCCATGGCCTTAAGTGGAAATCTAAGATATCCTCATATCTTGGTAACACCCAATGGGATTAAGTTAATAAGTACAAATCTGAAGTTAATGAACATATTAAAAATAAGATAATGCATGAGATAGATTGATTGATCATATCAAGAAAATTGATAGTTCTATATCATGCGACATCATGTCCCTCAAACCATACAGATGCAAGTAACAGGATCCTGATTCTGTGACCATCAGAAGAAATCATAGAACAGGAGTGTACCTCACCACCGTTGACACCTCCCTCATAGCAAGGTTTCAAACTAATAGCACGCTCAAGATAAGGCTTCCATTGACCAGTGAGTAAATCCCTCCTTATCATCTCGACCCCACCTTGATAATACTGTTAACGGAACAGTGAAAAATAGGACTTATTAACCAATTTGTATAGAAAGAGAAAAAACTACAAGGAAAGAATCATTGAAGACAAAATAGATAATAGCACCTCAAGCATACTCCTTAAAAATGGCTCTTCATTAAAATAATCTCTTCGTACGAAGACAAAGGGTACTTTGAATGCCAACGCTTCACTAACGGTTCCGTAACCAATTTTTCCTGAAAAGGATGGAACATGTTCTGATGTGTTTCAATCCATTCATTAAGCTCAGCCACTTACAAAATTATATTTCACACACCGAGCATGCAATCAGAAGCCGCTATCATATCTGGTGTATACGCATCTTTGGCGAGCTTAATGAAATTTGGTGGAACCTCTTCAGTGTCTGAAGCACCACACACCTGACCGCCAAAAGATACGATATTTCAAATAACAGCATAATAGCAGCTTATGCATACTATTGAACCAAATGAAATGCTACAAGGATACCAGGCAAAGCCAACCAGGAGGTAGATATTCCTCTTTCAACTTCCAGCCGGCAGGCTGACAAAAGGACAATGAAACAGATGTAAATCATTAGTGGAATACAAAAACTTATTCAAAATCATGCAACCAAAGACAAATAAAGTTCCAAAAATATAACTTGGGGAAATAAAAAATTCAAGTGCATAAACAGTAATCTAGTCAAAGTATGCAAGTGTTTCGCGGTGTGATGAACGTCCAAGCAGGCATCCAAATTCATAGGAGCAAACAAAAGAAAGAATCAAACTTTTGACATGGAAATTTTAACAAATATTTCACAAACCATATAGGAAAAGAATCAATCAATTCATCCCACCTGTCCGCCAAAATTAAGGATGAGTAATTTGACATCATCTCCAATACCCAGTTCGTTCCTTGCCTATAATAAGAACTTGAGTAAGAGAATCACATATGAAACAAAAATAATCGAGTGAAGGAGCTCAGTAGAATGCAAAACCTCCTGCCGTGTTTTGTGCAACCTTCTCACAACAAGAGGTACATCAACGACATCGCGGAAAGCAGGCACTGCAGAAACAAGACGCATGCAGACAAAATATCAAAAACATGAAAAAAAATAATGAATATAGAACTAATTTTATAAAATGCAAACATATATCTAGTAGTAGGAAGGGGGAAAATGCAACTGTCTTAAAAATATACTTGGACAGTATCCTGGGAGGCGGATCAGGAACTCGCAATGTGAATAATCCGCTGATATCTGCATTGCAGCAGCACAACAGGTTAGGTGTCTATGCCAAGAACAGTAAGAATTATAGCATCACAGTACACAGTTTCTCTTCACTGATACAAAAATGAAGAACAGACGTCATTGACACTTTCAAATTTCACATTCAATTTTTCTTAGGTGTTAAAACATGGCAAAAAGTCATATCAATTCAAAATTGTCCAATAAGTAACAATAGTAATAACCACCACAACGGTGAAAAAAGTTAAATGTTTCTGACCAAGGAAAAAATGCTTATCGTTTAGGAATATACTCAAATACTGATTCAAATAAAAAAAAAAATTAAAAAAATTAAAAAAAATTACCTGCCAGACAATCGAACGGTGGTGATGCCCAGCATCCATTACATACTCTGCATAGATGAAATCCCAACTGCAAAACTAAAGTTAATGACTACTGGCCTCAAAACATTTTGTTTGTTAACTGCATGACATCATGAAAAATAAGTGAAGTGATACCACAAGTAAAAGAGTAAACGTGCTAGTGTCAATGAGTTACCTGAAGTTGGTAACACAAACAGAGCGAATCCCAGCATCAGCAGCAGCACGGCAAGCAACTGGTACAACATCCGAAACCTGTTTACATTTCATAGAAGCGAAATTATCAAAATTCTTGAAATATAATTTAAATTAAATTATTCATGTCGTGACTTAAAGTCCACAATCATGAAAGTTGCTTGTACTACTTTGCTCCAGAGCCACAATATTTTCCATCTCATGACCACTTCCACATAACCAAATAGTCAAAGTGGCAATGATTTAAGTATGCATATATCACAAGTATTTACCACTAAATCAGCTTTGATTGACTTCAGCCACTTTACTTCTGTTTCCAAAATAGTAAACCGGGGCACAACAGCTGTCTCGTGATACTAAAAATGACCAAAGGAATAGACAATATTTAGTCAAACGATAAGAAAAGGAAATAAAAAACCAGTGACCTGATAAGAAGAAAACAAATTAGTAGTTGTGATACGATGGCAGATTAATAGGGAAGGACGATGACAACATGTCATATTTTGTAAAATTTGTATTCATATTTGGAAGAATCATCTTATAAGTTATACACGTCGACGTGGATACAAATAAGAAATTGGAAGGAAATTAAAAAGGATAATGATGATAGTAACTCCTCACCTTCTTTAAGGATGCCAGGCGATCGACTGTCAGTGCATCAGCCTGGACAGCCCCACAGTCCAACAATACCTACAGTTGATAAAAATATATATAAATCTATCAAATACTTAGAGGTTTGTTTGCAACTAATCATGCCACAATATTTTAAGTGGATGCGATTTGAGTTCCAACTGAAAATCAAGCACTTAACTTCAAATTCTACAAGTTCATGAAAACATGTTATATTATAAAAAAAAAACTATCAACTTTAGTTCAATGCTTCAGCTACATCTAAATGTTAATCATTATTAATTGATCAAGTACATCAACAATATTTGCCTTAGTCCCCAAGAAGAATGCATCACATAAGTTTTCATTTTTCCAATTACGTTTAAAAAGCGTGAGGTCTCTCTTCAGCGCGAGACCAAAGAAAGAAAATGTGAGCCTCAAATGAGAGGAGGTGTGCAATGTGTACAAAAAATAACACAGTAATCAATAATATTAATATGAACTATGAAGCGTTGCACATAGAAAATAAGAAGTACGATGTTTAAAGTCAAATTAAAACTGAAACTTCTGCATTATATCCACTAGCAGAATACGTTCGATTATTAAAATAATAAATAATTGAAACATGTTTAAAATGAAACGAATTGGCTTGATGAACATCTTAGCAGCAATCACTAGCAGTCAGACGCAAGTCTTGGTCAAACTTACCTTCCGAATGAATAGCCTAGGGGACTGGATTGCAGAAGTAAAAACAAACTCAGGGGCAGCGGAGACCACATGTACCTCGTGGCCAGCAAGTATCAGGTGCCGAACGACCTTTTTGCACAGAACAAGTAGGATTAACAATTCTCAAGCGAAGAAGAAGAAGATCAACAACATAGTAAAGCAATGCATACTAACTAATAAAAATAATTCCATGAAGAAAAACATTACAGGAAACGCAGGACAAGTAACATTACAGGAAACGTAGATCAACATAAATCAACACTTCGAACGAAAGAAAGAAAAAGTGATCAAGAACCAAAGAAATTTCTCGATATTCATTGACTAATGAAATTTAACGGGAGGACTTGCCTTATAGAATTTCTAAACAACAAATCCGAGAACAGAAGAATTCAAGCTCGTAATAGAACGACATCCAAACTCCATTCAAAAGAATAACACACTCAATCAAAACCGAATAAAATTTAGTAAGACTTTCGTGAAGTTTTGAGTTACATTACAGGAAACACACGTTATAACTAATCGACATTCCAGGCGAGAGAAGTGTAAATGCGATCAAGCATGTAGAAATCTCTCGACATTTGAAACCTAAAGAAATTTGACTCGAGAACTGGCCTTACAGAATTTCTAATCAACAAATACGAGGAGAGGCGAATTCGAGCTCATAACAGAACGAAATTCAAACTCCATAGCATAGACGAACGCATTCAATCAAAACAGAAGAAGACTGTCAGAAGGATAAGTTACACAACATTACAGGAAATAAATATCAAAATTAATCAACATTTCGAGCGGGAGAAGACGATATGATCAAGCACTGAAGAAATCTCTCGACATTCCAAAACTAACGAAATTTGACATCAGAAATGACCTTACATGATTTCTAAACAACAAATCTGAGAACAGAAGAATTCAAACCAGACCGAAATCAATCGCATATATCCAGCGAAAAAAACACATTCAATCAGCATTCTTTAATGGAAGATCTAACCTCAATAACGCGAGTGGCGTGGCCGAAGCCATGGCCGGTGATGTAGTAAGCGAAGACCAAACGATTCCCCGACGCCAAATCCGCCTCCATCTCCGGCTGAATCTGCACTCTCCTTTAGCTCCTTGTATTCGCAACTCTCAATCGAGTCCAACAGATTATCTTCAATTTTCGCTCCCTCGATTACCGAGAAAAAAAATACACAACAGAATTGGAGTTGAAACAAATCAAGGATAATTCCAATGGCTATTCGCTCATTCGAGAATGGATCTGGAATGGACGTCGCGCCTCGTCATTCAGCGTTATCTAACCCAGATTTCCCGCCATAAAAGGAAGAAGAATTATGTTAGGAGCGGGAGGAACTCCTTTCGAAGATCCAATTGAACCCTCTTAACTATTTCGGACTTTTATACTCCTTTTCAAAAAAGGAAAAATTAATAATAAAATAAAAAAGAGGGAACAGGTGGTATGGGTTAAGGGTCGATATCAAACCATAATTTCAATTTGGTTATAAATTTATCTGGCTTGAATTTAATTTAAATAAATGACGTGGACGGGATGAAAATCCAGCTGTCTTTTCTTCCCCATCAAGAAAAAATAACAATATTTTCTAAAATTAGCTCCCTCAAATTATATTTTAGGTTGTGCTAAATATATGGATAATTTAATTTTTGACGTGTAATTTATTATTAATTTTATCATGAATTTAGTTTGATAATCATTTGGAAATGGCTAAAGAGTAGATTAGGATGAACCTGAAAATGGTAACATTTTAAGCACTATCATTATTATGGAAATTTGTTCATATTATATTTCTTATTTGCTAGCCTTACAAAAGGCATGTAATAATTGTGTGACACATCAAATAAACACAATAAATTATTTAATAACAAGAAAAGGTTATGTTCCTTACCATTTAAAAAAAAATAACAGTTGACTTTAAATAAATTAAAAAATAAAATAAAAGTTTTTATAAAGTAATTATTTTTAGTTTTCGGATTGAGTTAAAAAGAGAAAAAAAAATAATAAAACAAGATAAAGGTAAGTAAAACTATAATTTATAAAAATAGACCGATTAATAAAAGGCTAAATTAATTTTGAAAAAAGTTTAATTTCTTTAAAAATTAAATAATAATCTAAACTAAAAAAAATATAATGATTTAATGTTTAAAGATCCTGACTTTAAAAAATATTTTTAAATTTTGTAAACTCAATTTTTAAAAAATTTGTTAATATCCTTAAATATTTTTAAAACTTAAAAAATATTTTTACCATCGTGGATAGAAGCATTAGTATTGCTGTTTAAAATACCATTAATTTTTAAAATATTATTAATCCCCTTAGATTTTAAAACAACTTAAAATAAAAATTGTTAATAATTTGTATTATGATTTGTTTGAGAAAATATTAGTAGATAAAACACGGGTCAATGTACAGATGAATCTCTCTACACAATGTACTAACATAGCAACTTACAAGATCAAACGAAAGACAGAAAAATCATTGGGATAAAATTTGTAATATTTTTAAAAAATAATTTTAATATAAATTAAACTTATTAATTATGAACGTAAGTAATATATGTTTTAACACATAATCAATTTATATGAGGAATTAAGACTGTTCGTTAGTAGATCGACACGTTTTGAGAGAAAACCAATGTAAAATATAAATTAGTCTGTTTCCATTTAATGAAAACGTGACGGTTATGAGAGAAGTTTGTCATTGATCAATCGACCATTTTGTTGATCTGTTTGGGTCGGTTTTTTATATTTTTTTCTAAAAATAAAAATATATATTATTGAGAGGGAACTTCACAGTACGTTATGATCGCAAGGGACCAACTTCCCTCCTTTTCTACACAAAGCCTGCTCGCCAACTGAATTAACTAACTTCCCGTAACTATACCGTAACGGCATCCTCCCCAGCCGTCTATGAAACTCCGTTATACACCGTCCCCTTCTCTTCCTATGCTCCCCTTTCCTATTACTTAGCCCCACCTCACTAACCCCCTCCCCCAATCCCAGCCGTTCATTCTCATCGTAATCATTCCGTGGGTCCCCCCAGTCTCTGATCCTCTGCGCCGCAACCAGAATAGGCCCAGCGTTCGACATGTCGGCCACCATGAAATTCATCAAGATATCCTCGCAATTGCGCTCCCGATCGACAACTCTTCTCATGTCGGCCATCGCCGCTCCGCCTCCGCAAGTATACTCGAACAAATACTCCATCTTCAGAATCATCAACTTCGTGAGCACGATCGAGTATTTGTCTTGATGAACGGTGTAGATCCATTCTCGTCTCGAGAGGTCTAGATCGTGGGACCGGACGAAGAAGCCGACAAGTCGTTCGGGGTTTCTCCCCCAAACTCTGAACGCGAACTCCAGGGACGATATGTCGATCTCGACGTCGTCGTCGCAGATCAAAACGGCGCCGGTTTGGATGGACTTATGGGGTCGGAAACGAGAATTGAGGCTGTTTGAAGATTGGCGGATTACGGAAATGGGTCCAGTGGTGAGGTTTTGAGCCAATTGCGTTAGGGTTTTTGACGAGGTTGAGGGATTTCCCCAAAGGATCAGTACGGCGTGTACGATTGGGGATGCGGCATACGTGGCGGCTATTGATTGGAGTAGAGGGATGCGGGATTCGTAATAGCCGTTGATGAGGACCGTGATTTGATCCGGTCGTAGATTCCGTCGGTCCGGCAGGGATTCGGCGTCGCACGCGGCGGCGGTTGCTTTCAGCAGAGAGCACACGGCGGTGGAGAAAGAGAGGAGGATGAAGATCGTTAGTGACTTCAAGTTCATCTCCACTTGCTTCTGCTTCAGATCTGAACAAGATGCAGAAACAATATCATATTCGCACTTAGATTTTTTTTTTTTAAAAAAAAAAAATATATATATATATATATATTATTTGATCTCCTTTTTCATTAAACGACGTCGTGTCAAGCTGATGCGTAAACTTTACTCCTTGGCTCATAAAGAAAATGGGAAGAACGTGAATAAGAACGGAGGCACAGTTTTCCTTAAAAAAAAAATTAAATAAAATATCTACAAATATGAAATTATTATAAAATTATTATACTTCAATTATCCATTGCAATAATTTTTTTAACATTCACATGCTTTACACTAAAAATTTTCTGACCCAAAGTTATTCGGGGTGACTCACATGACAATTAATTAATGAGAGTAATATTCACTACAACTGCAACAATATGTTCTGATCAGTGATTACTAAAAAACTAAATGATCATAATGTTAGAAATTACGATATTTATATATGAGTTGAAAATACACGGGATTACGTAAATGGTATTTTATGAATTAGTCAGAAATTATATTAATTCTTGCTGGTAAGTCTTCAAGGTCACAATTTTTTTGTCGTGATTTGCATTTGGGCGTTGAATGCAATTCTTCTATTCGCCCAATTACCTTTGACCATTGACCATTGACCGTAGGTTTTTTATTTTTTATTTTTCATCTTTTTTAATGCTTATATTTTGTTTTGAGAAATATCTCCAAAATGAAAATTTGATAAAATATTGTTTTTTCCTCCTAAGTTAGATTACCTTGGTAATTGTAATTATCTTTCTTTTAAATAATATATATATACTCTGTATTCGAAATATGCCTTTCTAGGAGTATTACTGCTCAAATGGTACCTTACGAAGTCTCTATCGATCTTATTCTTATTATGCGCCTTGTGAGCGCGTTTGGATCCGCGAAGGCAATCGCTCGGACTGGAGGGAATCGCAGCATGGGGAATGTCCGCATCTCGTCGCAAGGCTCATTTTGAGTTGTGGATCATATAAGGGTTTATTTGATCAAGGGCCGGGGCACAAGGGTCATGGTACTATCCAAGTGCGAAGAACAACGGGGTGACTGCAATGGGCAACAATCTCACTCACCGCCTTAAATGATGAGCAAAGAATATCTATACAAGAATTCTTTGTTGAGCATCTAATATTTTAAGTACATTTAAATATATTAATATTTATACATACTAAAAATATAACACATTTTAACTTCATATTTTTCCTAAAAAAAAAAAATTAATTATTAAGTNAAAAAAAAAAAAAAAAAAAAAAAAAAAAAAAAAAAAAAAAAAAAAAAAAAAAAAATCAATTATTAATAATAATTAAAACACAAACAAATAATAAAAGATGAAATTTGAGGAAATTAAATTTAATATAATGCTCGAGTGATTTGGAAAGAGATCGAGAGAGAAATATCACAAATTTAATTATATTTTTTAAAAAACAAAAATTATTCATATATTTCATATTTCTTCATACATTTGATCTGCCTCATCCAAAAAAAAACCAATAAAGGAGGAATCAAAGGAGAGAAAAAGAAAAAGATTTCTAATTTTTCCCTTTTTGTCCTACAACTCTATTTATCTGCACATTGGACTCTGCGGACGATGCGACGTCGTAATGTGCAGCGTTTCCAAGGAACAGAAACTCAACACCTCCTCTCCGCCTAACAAATCCCCGTTCTTCTTCTCCTCCACCAATTTCACCACATTTTCAAACACCGTTACTTCACACGGAAGCCTCAAAACCCCCGTTTGTTGAAACCCGAACTCCTCCTCCGCCTCTCTCAACAGAATCTCGAACGCCGGATGCCCTAAATACTGCGTCGGTATAACAAATCGCTTTTGCTCCTCTCCTACACTCACCGCCAAATAGCCTTTCGGCACGGCGCCGCCGGAGATTTCACCGCCAGAGGAAAGCGTTCGTTTCAGAAACTTTATGCTCTTGCCTCCCGATCCCGCCGCCGTGCCGGAGGCTTTGTTCGCCGTTTTCGATGAGTCCGCTAACTTCCGCCATTTCTTCAGGATCTGGTGAAGCCTTACGATGTCTCTGATTTTGTTCGACTTCTTCGAATTTGGATCCATTCCGCAATTAATTTCTTACGAGGAATGTGATGAATGAAGATGGAGAGGGGTCCTTTCTGTTCTCGACGCTCTGAATTTATAGGCAGTTCGGAAACTCGGATTTAAAAAAAAAAACGTAAAATTTTCATTAATTTTATCCGTATTTTCTGTTGAGATTCCCTAAATCGTCTACAAATAATAATATTTAAATTGGTGTGTAATTACCATTATACCCCTTGCCATCTTAGTTTTCTTTAATTTTATTTTAAAAAATTAAATTTTAAATAGCACTGATAGAAAAAATGTGAGTGACTATCAACATTATACTTATTATTTCTATTGATATCCGATCCATAATTAATATATATTAATTTTTGCTGTGTCATTTCTTTAAAAATAATTATTGCGTCATATTTACTATTTTATTTATTTTACTTTCTTAAATAGTCATAAATATAACTCGATTTGTTATTGATGATATAAAGTTGGAAATCAAAATATATACTTGAATTAAATATTTATTTAATTATATTCCAGAGTTAAAGAGTTTAATAATTAAAATAAAATATATAATAAAGCGTTATTATTAAAGTGGGGTGCGCAACCCAAGGCTTAAAAAAATGGATTAAAAGTGTGAAGCTTTTTACAGGTATGGCATTTAATCTCTCGGCTCCTATTTTCGGTAGAAGATAACCCATGTGGGGTTAGCAAATTTAAGCCATTAATATAAATATCAATAATGACCCCAAAGTCTAACCTCCATTTTATAATCGCCGTACACCTGTTACATTTTATTTTTTTAATCTCAAATCAAATGAATTAATTGTAATTTATATTTTCTCTAAATCGATTTAAATAATTATTTTAAGTCTCAATTTTTATTAAAAAAATTAAAAAAATAATAATAGGGAATATTTTGAATATATATGAATAATATATTAATTTGTATTTAAATCTGACTTGAATATTAAATAGGGAGAAAAAGGTAATTTTGATTGAAGCAAGCGATGGTTTAGGTGGAGATCCATTTTGGTTGTATTTATAAATTTATAATAATAATAATAATAAAAAGATATATATGGTTGGTGAAAGGAGCGATGAGAGATTGATTTGATTCCCCGAGGCAAAGAGTCAAAGGCAAAGGAAGTCTCGTACCGTTCGATTGTACTATCATTATTCAAATATTTTAACTGCCCTAACTGCCCTTTTGCTTTGATTTCGATGGAATCCCNTTTTTTTTTTTTTTACAATTTCCAATGTCCATCTTTTGTTACAATTTCCGAGTATTTTATTTCATTTTTTTATTATTAAATGGGTTCTCATCACTTAATGCCATATGCCATTTTTTAAATAAAATAATTGAATGCTAAATTAATTAAAAAAAAATCACATTAAATTTATACTTTCTCCAATTATTATTATTTAAACTTTTAAAAAATTATCTTAAATTACAAAAAAAATATATATATATATCCATAACTTAGTTTTAGGAGTAAAAGGTTAATAATTTGTTCCAAAAATATCCTTTTACATAAAACTTCATTTACGATTATACTAAAAAAAATAATCACAAATTTTATAAAATAACATTAAAACGTTTATAGATAAATTATGAGATGTTCGTAGATAGTTTTCTTTTATAGATTGACAGTAAAAAATTATAATTTTTAAGGTTACTTTTAAAAAATTTATAGGTATTATTAACCTTAAAACTATTTTTAAATTGTTAAACAAAAAAATATATATATATATTAATAAAAAAAAATTTACAATTGAAGGTAGTTTTTAAATACTATTAAAAATTTAAGAGTATGGTTAAAATAAAATACAAACAGTTTACCTCTAAATTAAGGCTATTATATATATATATATATATATATTTATTTATTTATTAAAGATTAGGAGTGTTATTGAAATTTATAAAATTCTAAAATGTGTTTAAGAGAATTTAAGATGTTAAAATATTTTTATTAAATTAGCCACGGTTAAAATTGAAAGTTAAATTTGAAAGTATTGAGGATGGTTACCCAATTTAAACGGTAAAAAGAGGGCAAATGTTTGACTTTGACCTAAATAAATGGAGGGCTTAGATGAGAACGGCAACGTGATCCGCACGACAGCACCTCACTGAAAGAAATAAAGAGAGATTCCGTTCGTTCCCAATTAATTTATACCCCAAACACCCAAAATCATTATACCACTCATTAACCATCATCAATCCACATTCTTTTTGTTATTAAGCAACCAAATAATATATATATATATATATATTAAATGTAAATTAAAGAGAGGGACTTGTGGTACTATAATCTATTATTGATGAGCACTTGATTGATAAAAATTAATTAAAAAAACATTTTTAATTAAATTAAAATAATATAAGTCAATAAAATACTTACAAATAATTTGTTATGATTGATTAGTTCTAGAAAAATTAAAATAAGGAAAAAAGAAGTCCTCACGTGCTTCTTGTTCAGACGGACTGATGAGATGGGAGTACCGAACACGTGCTTCGCTCTGGCTCCCCCGCAGTAACGCAAACTCTCATACTCTTCACCCTTTTGCTTAATTAAGAAGCTAATTTATTCAAAATTAAATCATCTAAATTAAATCTCTCAACTTTCTAATTCTTTAATAAATAAATTATATTTATTTATTTACTTATTTATCTTTATATAAATTGCTCCATGATTGATATTAGGTATAACATAATAATTGATTATGGTCTACCAATTTTCTTTTGACTTTTTTAGTGTAATTTTTTCTTAAATCTTTATTAATTAATTATCGATTAATCTTAGGATTTATTCTTCTATTACATTATTTTATTGACTAAAGTATATAAGTGATAGCTAGCCTGTTATCACATCAATAATTATAAAATAAAATAACAAATAAAGTATATTAATTATGAATATTAGTTTCTTCCTTTATTGGAGCGATTAAATAATATAGTCTTTAAAGTTTCCTATTTTAACAAATAAACTATATGAAATTTAACTAATATTGCAATATATATTTCTTTAAAGTTTTGTTTATGAATAATTCGTTGACAATTAACGAACCTACCAATGATTAGTAGTTACGAAACAAAATATTAATTATCATAATATTGAAATATATAAATTATTCCTAATTTTTGGACCAACCAATGATTTAAGTTCGATTATACTAATTAATTTTATGCTCAAGTTACACTACCTACCAACAAATTCGTAAGGTCAATATATCATAATTAAAATATTTAAATAGTAATCTATGGCAATTAATTAGTAGGGGTTGTAACAAAATCATATATATATATTTATTTTATAATTAGCCAATCAATGATTTATATTCAATTAATCTAAATAGGGTGGTTACAATTTGTTTTTGGGTCAAAGTTGTTACTAAAGAAACAGCTATTAATAATTGGATTATAAAAATACAAATAAAAATAAAAATAAAAATCAATCGATACCCTAAAGCAACCAATTAATTAAATAAATTATTTTGCATAGTTAAGTAATTAATGAACTAATATATTAAATATCCAAATATTTCTTTTAAAAAATAAATTCCATAAAATTCAAAATTTCGTGATTGAATTTATTATTTCATATATTCACTTAAAAAAAAAAAAAAACAAACAAACAAACTTAATATTTCTAATATATTTTCCTTCTTTTATTTATTAAAAAAAATTGATATTTTTGCACGCCCATGACAAAAGGCGGATTTTGTGGTTTCGATGTTGGGCCTGAGATCAGGTTTGTTTCCGGCCCACAAAAGCCCATTATTGCCGGTAAGAAGCCCAAAAACGTATCGTCTGATACCTTCACAAATCTTAAATTTAATTTAAAATCATAAAATAATTTCACCAGAAAATGAAGACAAATAAATAAATAAAATAAATTACATGGTCTATAGTTTTTTTTTTTTTGTTTTTTTTTTATTTTTTTTTTCATATTAATAAAAACTAGGCAATAATATTTCTATCAAAACAATTCTAATAGCTCATAAAATAAAATTAAAATAATCGAATAATAAAATTATATTCCTCGACTTTCATTTCATTAAATTAGATTCTAAATTATAACACGAACAAAATTAATATTCTATATCAATAAGTTTCTAGATGTTTGAGGATTTATGGCTAGTTACGCTCGTGTCTAATAATAATATTTTTTTTTATAATATTTCGATATTTTTTATTTATTAAATAGAAGCGGGTATGTAATAATATTATGGTATGGAGGGATAGGTCGCATTCAAGAAAGCAAAAAATATTGGGCTTATGTGGAAATCACAAGGCATTAAATGGAAATAACTGTCGGCCACAAAATGCTCCAAATTCTTAACCTTCCTTCCACTTACAATACCTTATATTCGCTTCCTGTCACATTTACATACCGAATTTTCATGGACAATTGCAATGTTTTGCCCAATCATTTTTTTTTTAAATTATATTTTTTTTAATTTTTAATTTAGTTAAATAATTCAAAAGTAATAATTATGGTTTGGAAATTTGAGGAACTATTTTAATTTTTTTAATTTTATTTTATATATTTTTATATTTCTGTTTCTAATTATGGGAAAACATGTGTGTGGTAACTTCTATTTTACATTAAAAAAATATCCATAAAATACAACAAGTTAAATTAAATAAAAAAAATTCAAATTTTACATTATCTACGATCCATTGTTTTCTTTTTCCTTTTAAATATTTAAATCTAAAAAAAAAAAAAAAAGACTCTTAAAAATTTTCTTCTTAAAAGTACCATTCAATTATTGAGTTAGGAGAATCCTCTTTATTTAATAATTAGAATAAACTATATATTTAAATTAGAATAAACTATATATTTATAAGTTTATTTGTAATTAATGATTTACTTTATTATTATTATTACAAAAAGAATTATTCATATTTCATGATATATCAAAAAGAAGAAAAGGCTAAGGTATCAAAGATTAAAGAGAGATTCCATCTCACAAATAAATAACAAAGTTATTAAAAAGAAATAATAATAATAATAATAATAATAATCAAAGGCTCAATGATGGGAGTTATAATGGTGGCAATGAGTCAGAAACAAAGTATGGGTTATTTTATTTGGTAACCAAGGGTGCCACGTGGAGAACATCGAAATAGATCGGTGAGATTCTGATTAGGCGTAGAAAGCTTTTAAGTGTTCGGGTCAGCTTACGTACCTTTCTATTTGATAATTAGAAAATTTTTATATTTTTAATATTTTATGCAAATTTATTTACTTATTTTCGATAACAGCTCCATGTAACATACTCGAATACTATACAAGCATACTCAATAATAGTTAATATTTAACTCGGGTTAGTATTTGCGCATAACGTTAATTTTGAAAATATTATAGATAACTAATAAAATATTTAATTAAATATATATGCATGACTTTTGAATAAAATTTACGAGCAAGAACCAATGACATAGAGTCTCTAGTGGATCTCCTTTTTCACGAGGAATAAGAATGATGCTTCATTAACCATTTCGCGAGAATAAAGAGATTTTTTTTTCACCCGACTCTACCTAAATTCTTGTCTCACCCTACTTGTAATAGTCTATATATATATCCCTGGTTTTGTTAGATAATATGAAGTGGAGTCGGGTCGGGAACGGAGAATGTCCCTGATTTTGTTAGATAATATGAAAAAATTTCTTCTAGCTCATTCTCGAGTTTAAACGAGGATTTTCTGACCCATGGGTTAAATGGACATCTCTAATATGATGGGTATTCATGTCATTTAACACGGAAGCGTAAATATTTACGATTTAGCTCACAAATAAAGAACAAAGATGCTATACGTTTTCCTAAGAATTTTGCCCGAAAAAGGGTTATTCCACGACTCACCAAAGAAGGTATTGTAACAGCTTAATACAAAAGTTTTAAGGGCACTTTATGTGCCCAACTAAATTTAGAATCTAATAATTGGAGGGTGTAATTTTCCATTGACAATTTTAAGATATAGTTTTATTGGAATATTTAATTTCCTATTCTTTTTTATTTGGACCTATGCATATTTTGAGGTATAACAAACGTTCCATTGCTTATCATATGATGTTGCATGTGATTATTTTTTAAATAATAATAATAATATTAAATAAAATATATGATTTATTGTCGAGAAAAAGAGACCTAACTAGATTCCCAAATCATTTGTAACGGCCTTAGTCGATCTAGTGGAAACTCTTCCCGACCTTCTGTTGACTACCCAATTTCCTATACCTCAAGAGAATCGAGTCGATCGAGTGCCAACGACTTTGCGTTTCTTACTTAAACCTAAATTTAGTTAGCATCTCGTAATCTCGACTAACTATAAATTCTTTTTTTCTCTTCGAACTTAGCCATCTCGGAATCTCTAATTTCTACCGTTTTTTTAAAATGATAATTGATATTTTATCCATCAATTAGCTTTGTAACCACCCAAGCCCACAACTAGCCGATATTGTCCGATTTAGCCCGTTACATATCTTCGTCACCTTATTTGAAATCTTTTATGCAATGTTTCTAATAATTGATATTATTATACAACATCTCGCTCCAATACCTATCACCGTCAACCCAAAATATCAAATCCATCAATACTCGAATATTATTGAACAAAATTTTTAATTATCCCATAAATAGTAAAATTTAATATCTCAGGATTCTTATCTTTACTCACCAGTAGTTGAAAAAGATACAACGAAACCGAATATGTATGACGTGTCATCTAAACTTGACTTGAGATGTATCGGGTTCGTTCAAATTCATCTACTTTCCACTAAAACACGTTCATCATTTCACTCAAACTATTCCCTACGCAAAACTAACCTAAATTTATACAATTTTAAAAGTAGCATAAAACGACAAAATTAAACAGGAAAATTGTGAAGAAAGAAGTGCTTTTGTGGTGTAATGACATTATTATTATTATTATTTAATTTTTTTAAAATTAAAAAAAAAAAAAAAAAAAAAAGGTTGTGTCCTTAATTTCTTGACCAACTGAATTACGTGTTCAATCAAGTCCACATGCATCCATGGGCTTCTATAAATAAGTGCTTTGTTTCTGCAGCCATATTGGCAGTGGAAAGGGCTGATTAAAGAGAGAATAAGAAGTATTATTATTATTATTATTATTATTATTATTATTATTATTATTAATAAATAAATAATAATAATAATAATAATTAAATAATTAATGGGGGCAGAATGGAGGAGCTGTTATTTGGACATAATTTTGGTTCCTTTAGGGTTTTTGATGAGCGCTGGATATCATGCATGGCTTTGGCATAGAGTTCGGACTCAGCCTTTCACTACCCTCATTGGTATCAACACTAATGCTCGTCGTTTTTGGATCGCTGCCATTTTACAGGTCAAATTTCTACGTTCTATCTCGTAAGAATTATATTTAAATATATATTTTTAATTCTATCATCTCAACGTTTTTTCCTCCCGAACATATTATGATAGTAAAGCATAATTTCAAATGGTTCGGAATTTGAATATAATCGAGGGAAGATAGGAAGCTTTATACTTTGTGAATATCTTTAGCCGGTTGAATTATGCTCGGGATGACGGTTGGTGTAACTTTAGCTATGAAAGTCGAATTTTAGATCGGGTATTTGAATTTTTAATTATTTTATTGACAGGATAATGAGAAGAAAAACATCCTGGCCGTCCAAACCCTAAGGAACACGATAATGGGATGCACCCTAATGGCCACCACTTCGATTCTGCTCTGTATGGGGCTAGCGGCGGTATTGAGCAGCACATACAGTATAAAAAAGCCTCTAAACGACGCCGTTTATGGGGCCCATGGTGATTTCATGTTGGCTCTTAAATACGTGACTTTGCTCACACTATTCCTCTTCTCCTTCTTCTGCCATTCCCTCTCCATCAGATTCATAAATCAAACCAATATTCTGATCAACATTCCGCCCGGCGCCGCCGCCGTCACCTCCGATTACATCTCCGATCTCCTCGACAAAGGCTTTATTCTCAACACCGTCGGCAACCGCCTCTTCTACGCTGCCCTGCCGATGCTCCTCTGGATTTTTGGCCCTGTTTTGGTCTTCGTTTGCTCTGTTTCCATGGTTCCTGTGCTTTATAATCTCGACTTTGTTTGCTCCGACGCTATCGGAAAACGGAAAACGCTCGCCGCCGGTGACGCTAATGGCGAGCTCAGTAATGTTTAGAGCTTCGAACAATGGTTGATTTGGTCGGTTTCTCTGTATGGATGTGATATTTGTGTGTAAATTGATCGGTGTTTGTGTCCGTAGGTTTTGAAACTGACTTTTAAATGGGAATAATTGAAATGCAAATTTGTCTCTCATTCCTCATATCTAAAATAATTGAATTTTCTTTTGTTTGTGTTAATTTGTCAGCTAAATTAACACAAATATTACATAATTACGAGAAATAAAATTATGATGGAATAGTTTATAGAAAAATATAAACTAATTAAATATTAAAAATAAAATAAAATATATTACAAAGTAAATCTATTAAAATATAATATTTAAGATATATTCCTAATTAATATATTTTCTAAATATTATATTTCAACAAAGAAATGCGTGAAAGAACAGGTTTTTTTTATACTAATTATTTTAATATAATTATCTATGCTTTAATACTTTATAATAATTATGTTCTTCCTTTTCCTAAATTACATGATACACGAAATAATACTTAATGAGTGAACAAAAAGAAATTAAAAAAATAATAATAATAATAATAAAGCCTTGCTTTAAAAAAAAAAGTCAAAAGTTTAATGGCCTAACACTTTTTTAAAAAATTAAGAAAATAAATTTTCATCATACATTTGGACAGTGTTTTGAAACGAGGCGAAAATTGATACGATAAAATGTGTAACAATTTAGGCCACATAAATAATTTACCTAAATTAGTTAAGGTATATTTTAAATCCATCTAAGCTAGAAGTACATGCCCTCTATTAATTTTAGCATTTTGATGGGTTTAAATGGTCTAATCAAGAGAAAATTTATAGTAAACCCTACAAATGGCTAACAATAAATGAAAAGCACGGTACTCGGCTTCTTCTTTTTGAAACTATGGTACTAATAAATCAGAGTGGCGCAGCGGAAGCGTGGTGGGCCCATAACCCACAGGTCCCAAGATCGAAACTTGGCTCTGATATTTACTCTTTGAATGATATAAATTAATTAATGTATGTATTTTGATCCATTCAAATGGTCTAATCAAGAGAAAATTATAGAAACCCTACAAATGGCTAACAATAAATGAAAAGCACGGTACTCGGCTTCTTCTTTTTGAAACTATGGTACTAATAAATCAGAGTGGCGCAGCGGAAGCGTGGTGGGCCCATAACCCACAGGTCCCAAGATTGAAACTTGGCTCTAATATTTACTCTTTGAATGATCTAAATTAATTAATGTATGTATTTTGATCCGTTCAAATGGTCTAATCAAGAGAAAATTATAGAAACCCTACAAATGGCTAACAATAAATGAAAAGCACGGTACTCGGCTTCTTCTTTTTGAAACTATGGTACTAATAAATCAGAGTGGCGCAGCGGAAGCGTGGTGGGCCCATAACCCACAGGTCCCAAGATCGAAACTTGGCTCTAATATTTACTCTTTGAATGATCTAAATTAATTAATGTATGTATTTTGATCCGTTCAAATGGTCTAATCAAGAGAAAATTATAGAAACCCTACAAATGGCTAACAATAAATGAAAAGCACGGTACTCAGCTTCTTCTTTTTGAAACTATGGTACTAATAAATCAGAGTGGCGCAGCGGAAGTGTGGTGGGCCCATAACCCATAGATCCCAAGATCGAAACTTGGCTCTGATATCTACTCTTTGAATGATCTAAATTAGTTAATGTATGGAGGTACATACATCCGTTCAAATGGTCTAATCAAGAGAAAATTATAGTAAAATACTCGACTTCTTCTTTTCGAAACCATATTACCAACAAATCAGAGTGCCACAGCAGGAGCGTGGTGGGTTATCTACCTTTTGAATGATCTAAATTAGTTAATGTATTTCAAATGGTCTAATCAAGAGAAAATTTATAGTAAACTCCACAAATGGCCAATAATAAATAAAAAGCACGGTACTCGTTCTTTCTGAAACTATAGTACTAACAAATCAGAGTGGCGCAGCGGAAGCGTGGTAGGCCCATAACCCACAGGTCCCAGGATTGTCTCTGATATCTACACCCATATTATGTCTCCATACTCTGTCACAGACCTTATCCCTTTCTTTCTCTTTCAAATCAGAAAGCATTTCCATTTGTGTCTCACAGAATTAGGATAACAAAAACAGAGACATCTCGTACCTCAAATACCTTAAAGGTGTGAGATCCCACCAGCTCAAATCTTTGACCGCCGACCCCAATAATATTGGTTCTTTTTCATGGTTTCTGAATTGAACAAGATGAAAGCATAGGAATATGATAAATAATGTCATTATAGTTAGCAAAATAGATAAATTATATAGGGTTCCTGAATTTCATCTTATCGACTCATCAGTATCGTTACATTTGAGGTTATTATAGATAATTGTTTGATATTCATAAGAGTTTGCTATGCTATAATAACGTGTAGACTATGATTTTGATAAGTGTTACATCAAAGGTTATGAGTTGTATAAGTATGGAAAATTTTGTTCTTTCATTCTTTCATCCTCAGTTAATCAAAGGAGCTTCCACTCTACCGTGCTGTCCAGAAATCCCGAGCGCCGAAAATTCTGCTGGCAACGGGATATTCAACTCGGAACAAACGAGCTGAATTATGCTGGCAGTGACATCCCCAATAGACATTTTGTTGAGGGTCACGGACATGGCAAACCTGTGTTCTATGTTACAAAAACCTGTGGATCCACCCATTCCTGAATGGCCAAACCCAATAAAAGAACCTTCCTTTGATCTCAACCTTGAGAATCCTAACCCAAACTTGCCATTTGGAATGGTCAAATTCTCGTATTTTCCTATACCCAAAAAGGCATCATGAATTCTGGGGTCTTTGTACATTTTGCCTACGAACTTTTGTCCAACTCTTGTGCTGGGATCATTGGTAGGGAGGCTAGTGTAACCAGTATTGCTGAAGATACTATTATTCTCGGCTGTTTCGGGGGAACTCGAGTTCTTTTCGTGGTTGTTATTTACGTTGGTACGACTGTCCTTACTTTTGGCAGCTTTCTGCTTCTTAGGATTCTCGACAGAAAATTTAGGGATGTGAGGGTGGCTTCCGAGAGGTGGTTGGGATGATGAGGAATGTGGTGGCGGTATCACGCCTCCATTGGCCAGGGCTGCGTAATAACGTGCCAGTGCACGAGCAGAGCAATGTCCATTAGCAGCTGGTATAATGGCACGGCGAGTATTGAGCATGTTAAATAGAGGTGTCAAAGTTGTGGCAAGCTGGGCAATCATGGCTGGCTGGAAGGTGGAGGGTAGTTCAGGACGATTGATCCCAGTGAACTTTTGAAGATCATCAAGATTTGGTGTTAGTGTTGCAAGACGAGATTCAACTCCTGGAAACAAGCAAAGAACAATAGAAAAGCTCTGCAACAGTTTTTCTCTTAACTGGTAGAAATTATGGTTAAGAATGCAATAGATTGAGAGGATGCAGTAAAGGATTACCAGGAGGGATTCCGATGTACAGCTCGCCTTCTACGTGGAGTGGGTAAACTAATGCTTCTTCGAGAATCTCCTGGAATTTCTTCCCCGTTGCGTGCTGTTTCGATTAAGCAGATTAAAACCAATGAGACAAAAAATAAGCTATCCTAGGCTATCTTAGACTATTGTGAGCTATGATCAGATTAAAACCAATGGTTAATATGTTGAGGGATGAGTAATAACCAAGCACCACAAATATTGTCTCCTGGCTGATCAATGTATTATACTTTCTTTACCATACAATTAACCAACGCAAAGAACGATAAGGATCGTAATTTATCCACAAGATGTACAAAACGAGACAGGGAATAGAATGTAAATATCCATTAAAACGTGTCAAGAGAATTGGTGAAGGACAGCACTAGATAGGCAAACCTATGACATCGGTTGGGGAGGAGAACGAAGCATTCTTTATAAGGGTGTGGAAACCTCTCCCTAGAAGACGCAAGCCCGAAAGGGAAAGCCCAAAGAGGACAATATCGGCTAGTGATGGGCTTGGGCCGTTACAAATGGTATCAAAGCCAGACACCGGGCGATGTGCCATCAAAGACGCTGGGCCTGAAAGGGCGTGGATTGGGGGTCCCAAATTGATTGGAGATGGGAACGAGTGCCAACGAGGACGCTGGGCCCCGAAGAGGGGTAGATTGTGAGATTCCACGTCGGTTGGGGAGGAGAACAAAGCATTATTTATAAGGGTGTGGAAACCTCTTCCTAGAAGACGCAAGCCCGAAAGGGAAAGCCCAAAGAGGACAATATCGGCTAGTGGTGGGCTTGGGCCGTTACAAATGGTATCAGAGCCAGACACCGGGCGATGTGTCATCAAAGACATTGGGCCTGAAAGGACACTGGGCCCTGAAGAGAGGTAAATTGTGAGATCCCATATCGGTTGGGGAGGAGAACGAAACATTATTTATAAGGGTGTGAAAACCTCTTCCTAGCAGACGCGTTTTAAAACCTTGAGGAGAAGCCCGAAAGGGAAAGTCCAAAGAGGACAATATCTCCTAGCGGTGACTTAGGCCGTTAGATGAAGTATGAAATGATTTAACTAGTTTGAACTCCTATCATTTTCCTCCCCAACTTAGATTCCTCAGCCAGATAATAGTCTTGACATTAGAGTTATACCCCAATAATTTAATTGAATGAAAGAACGAAGGACATTACCTCAACGATCCCACCACATAGCCAGCCATAGGATAGATAGTGATACAACTGCTCCTGCCCAGGTTCAGTCTCTGGCGTTGATTTAGCCATGCAATTCAAACATTCCTCCCAGTCACAAATTAACAAAGGATTTTCCCTCGCATCTACCGTGGCATTATGCAGACCCGACGTGTGGTTAAGCACGTGATAGACCTAGAAATAAAATCCAATAATAGAAAAAATGTCTTTAAATACACTGCAATAACATACGAAGCAAAATTTTCGGGGAGACTATGTGTACCTTTATAATATCTTTACCGTTTGATCCAAAGTTCGGCCAAATATTAGAAACATTTTCCTCAAGATTCAGTTTCCTTCAAGATAATTCATAAGAGGAAAAAAAAAAAGCAGTTTCAATAAATGAAGGCACAGCACGTCCTATTAAGGACATAGCGCGTTTTATACGGACTTGAAACCCTCACTTAACTTGATATAAATTCTGGTCTTACCCATTATCAACTAGCCAATGCAACATTCCAGCTGTGATGCCCTTTGTTACTGAGAACACTGGAAAAAGACTATCAGGTTGAACGGGACGAGGATCGTATCTCCCTAGAACTCCAGCAGCAGTATCGATAATGACCTCTCCATCTTTGTAGGCACACACCTAACAGAATTGTATCATAATTCAATAAGAAGAGAAGAGTGGTAATATAGCATTAATGAGGAATTGAAGGGCGGGATTTAATTGCTATGTCCAATCAATCGTTAGTGTACCAACCTCGTACTCGACTGTTACTTGGCCATAAAATGTTAGCTTAATTAATCAAAAAGGTAAGTATGGAAAACCGAACCGACTATCTTGCAAAAGCAAACATAAATCAGATCAAGCAGGTAGCCAAACCTGGTTTGATCACCCAAAATGTGTTACATTTCAAGAACAACTCAAGTCTCTGTTAAATGACTTTGTATGTCTTCTATCAAACATTGATATTTACCTAGACCCAAGCTCAAACCCACCGCTAGTAGATATTGTCCTCTTTGGGTTTTCCCTTTCAGGCTTCCTCTTAAGGTTTTTAAAACGTGTATGCTAGGGAGAGATTTCCACACGCTTATAAATAATGCTTTGTTCCCCTCTCCAACCGATGCGAGATCTTACAATACACCCCCCTTCAGGACCCAGTGTCCTGTTGGCACATCGCCTAGTGTCCACCCCCCTTCGGGGCTGGTGCTCAGCGTCCTCTCGGCACATCCCAGTGTCTGGCTCTAATACCATTCGTAATAGCTCAAGCCCACTGCTAGCAGATATTGTCCTATTTGGACTTCCCTTTCGGGCTTCCCCTCAAGATTTTTAAAACGTGTCTGCTAGGGAGAGGTTTCCACACCCTTATAAAGAATGCTTCGTTCCACTCTCCAACCAATGCGGGATCTCACAATTCACACCCTTCGGGGCCAGCGTCCTCGCTAGCACTCATTCCCCTCTCCAAGCAATGTGCGATCTCGCATCAATAGTCAAATTCTAATTCTGAGAGATAAAGAAAAGAAGAACATACAACTGAATGATACTCTGAACAAATTTTCAGGATCCATAATCCATGTTACTACTTGGATTCTGAATAATTGTCAGTTCAATCACACAGCTAAATGCTATGGGCCAATTATAAACAAGAATTTACCAAAACCGAAATTGCAAATATGCAATGAAATTTTGCATTAAACTGCACTTCGACATACCCGAAAATGGTTTAATTACACAGTGGCATATATAATAAAGATGTGATACATGCCTGGATTCCAAGTATTTTATCCTCATTCCCCAGCTTGATTAAGAGTTGTCTCAGCTTAGATTCCACTTCAGAATGGGCAGGTGTTCTCCAGATCCATTGATCATTTACGTTTGGCTCCTTGCTAATACTTCTGAAACATCCAATATTAAACCAAGCTGAATGTAAGACGACGCACCAATAATCACACAAACGTCGATTCGGAACTCACCCTTGTAGAACAAATTCAGCAAATGGTCTCATGATATCGAGATATACTATGTGCACATCCATCAAGGAAGAAAGACCTGCGTCAATCTCTCGAAGCTCAGAAAACACGAATCAAATACTTCAGCAAGTTAACACCAGTTAACGTTTAAATAAATACCTCTTAGAAGATTAAGAACCCTTGCAAATATTATAATATCACCAGGAAATGCATCAACCTGTGTAAAAGATGGGCTCTCACCATTTGCAAACACAGACAATCATGACAGAGAAATAATTAGAAGCTATATCAACTTACAGGATTAAAACGTTTAGCCTCCTTTTGACTCATTTTCATTCTTTCTTGTATTTCCTTCACGTTCTTTGATCGTTGCTCCGTCATAGCTCTAAGGGTGACCTGTAAAATAACTGAAGAAGTAAAAATATGAACCTAATTTATCCGTAGGACTCGTGATGAAGGATATCAGAGAATGAAAATTTGTAAGTAACATCAGAGATAATCATGACTCTCAAGAGCACGGGATGCACTTACCTGTGATTCTTTTGCAGGAGTTGTTGCTCGAAATAATACATTTGTCACCATCATTGCTTGCTCTGGCATATCAAGACGCAACTTAAGTCCCATTTCGGCAAAGGACGATAGAAGAGCAACATGGTCACCCTATCAAAGAAGATGTTTACAAATCGTTTCCGCAAAGAACTACAAACCAACTAACTCTCTTACCAACTAGCTGTCTTACAATAACCATAATAAACTAATACTATAACAAACTACATCGAGGGGTAATATCATTATAAAGTTCGTTAAACAAATTGTCAATGGAAGATCAGGAATGTAAGCACATAAACAAACATGGATGTGCTTTGAGCTTTTCTTTAGGAGATAACTTGATATGGACAAGATCTAAAAAGTCAAGGAGGATGATTTTCTCTGTTTTAAGTAATGATATTGTGAGATCCCATATCGGTTGGGGAGGAGAACGAAACACCCATTGTAAGGGTGTGGTAACCTCTCCCTAGCAGACATGTTTTAAAAACCTTGAGAGGAAGCCCCAAAGGGAAAACCCAAAGAGAACAATATCTGTTACCGGTGGGCTTGGGCTGTTACAAATGGTATCAGAGCTAGACACCGGGCGATGTGCTAGCGAGAAGGCTGAGCCCTGAAGGGAGGTGGACACAAGGCGGTGTGCCAGCAAGGGCACTAGACCCCGAAGGGGGGTGGATTGTGAGAATCCCACATTGGTTGGAGAGGAGAGCAAAACACCCTTTATAAGGGTGTGGAAACCTCTCCCTAGCAGAGGCGTTTTAAAAACCTTGAGGGGAAGCCCAAAAAGGACAATATCTGTTAGCGGTGGACTTAAGCGGGCTACAGTTATAAACCATAATACAAGCAGTAAATTGATCAAATATGTTCGTAAAACCAAAGCCTACAGTTGACTTGAAACACTAGAAGAGTAAAATGCAGACAGTTTACTGTACACATTATGTAATTTACCATCGATGATAATGTTTTGAATATTAAATAAACTGTGTATTCATAGTATCAACATCATGAAGTCTTCAACCTTGCAATGTTGCACTTAGAGAGTGACACACATCAAACTTTTAAATTGACAATTGTATTTAAACTGAACCAAAGGATCGAAGGAAATCGTAGATCTGAGGTTTAATTCGTTAATATTTTGCCCAAATAATAATATCGTACAAACCTCTGCAGCTGCCAAAAACATCTTTGCCAGTGCTAGTTTCATGGTGTTTGGTAATTTCTTTGTAAGCCCAAAGTCGAGCAAAATTGGACGATGAGGAGGTTCCTTGCTGATGAGAAAATTCCCTGCACAAAGTACCAAAGAAGGCACTAGAACAACTATTGTATTGCTTTTTGTTACATCCTTAATTTATGAGGGTACATTAAGAAATCATGATTAGAAACTTTTTTTTTAATGTAAATAACTTATCTCGTTAGGTAAATTCTAATTACAGATTCATAACAGAAAACATCACGGAACAAAAACATTATTTGTTTCTCATAAGAAACAAATTCATTTATATAATGAAACTACAAAATATTTGGGCATTGTCTAATTCCTACATTAGTGAATTATCTACCAGAAATAAATCTTCTACTGCTAATTTTTTTTATTAATCTACATTTATTTACATTAAAACGATTACGCATAGATGATAATGTACCAGGATGCGGGTCGCCATTGAAAAATCCATCGACATAAATTTGGTGTGCATAAGCGCGTGTGATATCTTCAACAATTTTTTGTTTGTCAATACCATAAGCTTCCAGACTAGCAGAGTCATTTAGACGTATGCCATCCATATACTCCAAAATTAGAACTTTCTCTGTTGACTGCCACAGAAACCCACAGAACAACAGCTACATAAGCAAACCTAATCTTAAGCATATGCAGAACTTGTAGACTTGCTTGGAATGGAATATACAGTAAGCGTTAAACATGTTGCTAAGTTATGAGCACAAATCAATCCTTAAGATAATGACTTTGATCTTGTAGACTTGCTTGGCATAGATGTATATGTATCCTTTGAAATTTTTTCATATAAGCTAAAAGTTGGGAAGCCTTTAACATGACTAATGTTTCCTCATTACAGCAATAAAACTAAATTTAAAATGTTTTTTTTAAAGAAAAGTTTAACAATTGCAAGGGTGGAGGAACGATGTGAGATCCCACATCGATTGGGGAGGAGAATGAAGCATCCTTTATAAGTGTGTGGAAACCTCTCCCAAGCAGACACGTTTTAAAAAGCTTGAGAGGAAGCCAGGGAAACCCCAAAGAGGACAATATCTATTAGCGGTGGACTTGGGCTGTTACAAGCGAACTAATAACCTTAGACGGTATTTTCCTACAAATTACTTAGAAATAGTGCTACATCCTTATGTCCATGATAATATGCTGATTCAATAGTAACCAGACATTCTAGAAATTTGATGTTATAAGGTAGGAAAATTGCCTGAATAACTTCTGGAATAAAAACATTCACAATTCCAAGGCCTTTATCGCCATCCGAGCACCCAAGATTTCTAGAAACTGTCCTCGTGTTCTCTACAAAATGAAATAAGAAAAGAGGCAAGTGAAAAAGTGAATTAGGTGACTTGAATAACTGTGGATAACATTGTCCTTCACTCAACAACAATAGGGGAAGTGTCTTTTCCAGTAAGTTCAGTAAAGGCATACCCGCTTCAAGATTGAAATCGAGTTCTTTGGGAGCTTCTCGGCACCATTCATCTATAATGGGATTAAAGTCATACTGCGGCTCTGCCCAGGCTATCCAATCAACAATCGCCTTCGCATTCTTCAAGTCCTGTAAATAGTCATCAAATGCTCATCAATCAGGCCGAAAGTTCATCAAATATCTCGATCAAACGTCTTAAAGTGTCTATTAGAGCATGCTAAACCTCCAATATAACGGTCTTAATGCCCTCGTGTTGCACTTTGATAACCACCTCCCTTCCATCAAGCAAAGTCGCTCGGTGCACTTGCGCTATCTGACAGAATCAAATGCCACAAAATAAAGGAATCGACTCATTTGTATCCTAAAACTGTCTACAATAAGAGGATCTTACAGACGCAGTTGCTAAGGGAGCTTCCACAAAGTTTGCAAACATATCAGTGATTGATTTCCCCAACTCTTTCTGTATTGTCTGGCGAACCTGTCATGGAACACAAGTACAATTGCACCATTGAAATATACGAAGACTTTTTGTATGAAAATATTTGTAAGGGAGAAAAATGAAGCATGTTTAATGGAGAAATTGTGATTAGAACTGTATAATTTATGCATCTTTGATCCATTAATCAGATTTATTTTGCAAAAATAAAAAGCACAAAAGAAAACCTCTTGTAAAGGACGAGGAGGGAGAGAGTCTTGTAGCTGTTTGAAAAGGCGTATGTATGCATCAGGGATAACATCTGCTCGAGTAGATAAATACTGTCCAAATTTCACCCACAAGCCTTCCAACTCTATTATCAAACTCAATGCCCGCTTTGCATTACGTTCATGTGCTCTTTCCCATAAGGCTGCTCTTTTAGACTTGCTAATCCACTTCTCTCTTTGTTCTAATGCCTTTGGAAACACCCACAAAAATTTTAATTAATTAACTAATTATTATTTATAAACATGAAATACAATAATAAAGGCAGGTGAATTTGTATATTGCTTGATGAAAACAGAGATGAGGGTTCAGGGAACTTTACCTTATAATCGAGGTATATCACTAAAGCCAGGCCGAACACTTTCATTCTTCTTCTGAATATGTTGCCCCATGCCATCTAAAAAAATAAGGTCGAGAAGAAGCTTTAGAATGATCATAGAAACTTTAGAATGAAATCCTATAATAAATGAATTTAACTGCATCCTGATAATTCTGGGAGTTGCAGCCTGCAGGCTACTTAGCAAATGAACCTTGCAACTTAGAATTGATGGGCCTGAAAAAGGCTCGTCTATAAACCTTCATCGTTCAACTCGATGAAAATTCTATGTGTAACTATTAAAGGACTCAAAAAGCATCCTTAGTGTGAGATCTCACGTCGGAGTAGACACGTTTCAAAACCTTGAGGGGAAGCCCAAAAGGAAAAGTCTAAAGAAGACAACATCTACTAGTGGTGGGCTTGGACGGTCACAAATGGTATCAGAGCTAGACACTAGGCGATGTGCCAGCGAGGAGGTTGAGCTTTGAAAGTGGGTGAATTGGGGGTCTCACGTCGATTGGAGAAGGGAACGAGTGCTAGCGAGAAAACTATGCCTCGAAGGGTGGATTGTGAGATCCCACATCGGTTGGGGAGGAAAACGAAATTCTCTTTATAAGGGTGTGGAAACCTCTCCCTAGCAGTGTTTTCAAAACCTTGAGGGGAAGTCCAGAAGGGAAAGCTCAAAAATTACAATATCTACTAGCAGTGGGCTTGGACGGTTACAAATGGTATCAGAGCCAGACACCGAGTGATGTGCCAGTGAGGAGGCTGAGCCCCGAAGGGGGTGGATTGGGGGTTTCCACATCGATTGGAGAAGGGAACGAATGCCAACGAGGACGCTGGGCCCTGAAGAGGGTGGATTGTGAGATCCCACATCGATTGGGGAAGAAAACGAAATACTCCTTATAAAAGTGTGGAAACCTCTCTCTACGCGAACATCCTTTCATTTGTTGGAGAGGTATAGGAGCATAAGCATGAGAAAAGCCCAAATAAGACCATATCTGCTCGGCTTGGACTAATACACTTAGTTTCTCATCCGATAGCCTCAAAGTCAAGAGCAGAAGCTTAATCCTCTCAGCGGCGAATAAACTAAGAATTTGGAATGTGTGAAAACACTGTTCCATCCATTGCGTGATAAGTTAGGCTACCTTGCTTTCTCCGATTTCAACTAAATTAAGCATCGCTCATCACATAATGACTTCACACATGCAGATTAGATAACTATGAACATGATGATCCTTAGAGAATATTGTGTTCTCTAAGGATCACTTCACCGATTTGACAAAAAGCATCAATTTCAACAAACAAAAAGATTCCGAGAATATTCACTGAAGAATCACTTCACCGACAATAGAGATTTCAGAAATCGCCGATGAAAATGACGATCCTTACAATTCGAGCTTAACTATAAGCATGTTGATCCCTAAAATCGCCAAAAAAGCAGCGAGAAAACTCATCACTAACCTGAGGAATGACTCGGAACTTCAGAGGAGGAAATTAAATCAGATAAATCAGGGGAAGCTGAGAGTCTCGAACCACGGCTGCTCCAAGAGGAAGAACTGTGCAGCATCAAACGAAATAAGAATCGAAATTTCGCAACTCGATCAGAAATTTGTCGTTTTCAGTCATTTTCTTGAATTTGACTTTTCTTCCTCTTCCTCTTCCTCTTCCTCTTCCTTTCCCTCAGTTACGTGGTTTGCAATCCCATCACCTAACTTCAACAGATTTATTGCAATCTATTACCTTAGCTAAAGCCAAATCAGAAATAGACACGTGGACTGTTGGTCCCGATGTGGCAGCTTACGTGGAATACTTGGGTCTCCTTCTTTGGGAAGTATCGAAAGTAGTACGTGGACCGTCCCTTCGCCGTACGATTAGAATATTGGGAGATGTTTGGTAAACTCTTTTTAAAATAAAGAAAATTGGTTTAGCTAAATTAGTCGACAGTTTTATAAAGTCAGACCTATCCTAATAAATTAGTTTTTAGTTAAATAAATCTTAATTAATAATAATTTTATTTAATTTTTATTCTCAAATTATATATATGTTTGAATTAAAATATAGACTAAAATAAAATAATTTTAAAAATTAGATAAGATAATATAAGTTAATTTAAAATTTTAAATAATGTAATTATATATTGAGAAATGGAGATTTAATTAAATAGTAACTATCTGACCTAAATATAAATTAATTATATATCGTTTGATATGGTAAATTTGTATTATAATTTGTTACCTTGAGTGGTGAATATTAATTTTTTCAGGGCTAAAAAGGTAATTTTCTTATATAGGAAACTTTAAGTTAAAACCTTTTAGTTAAATAAATCTTAATTAACAATAATTTTATTTAATTTTTATTCTCAAATTATATAAACAAAAATATAAATAAAATAATTTAAAAAATTAGATAATATAATATAAGTTAATTTAAAATTGTAAATAATGTAATTATATAATGAGAAATGGATTTTTAATTAAATAATAGCTCTCTAATCTAAATATAAATTAATTATATATCGTTTGATATGGTAAATTTGGATTATAATTATTATATATTATAATTTGTTACCATGAATAATTAATTTTTTCTAGGGCTAAAAAGGTAATTTTATATATAGGGAAACTTAAATTATTTAGTAAAGTTTTATTTATATAGAAAAATATTAAAAATCATAAGAATTAAAATAGAATATACGATTTTATACTAAAAAGGATGAATAAACAAAAGGGTGCAAAAATGGAAAAAAAAAATTAAAAACAATAATATAATAAAATAAAATAAAGGTATTCACAATTATCTTGTGGAACAGATGACGACAAAATAAAAGTCGATCGCAGTGGCTAGTTTCAAGTTTCAGTTCTGAACTTCTAAGAGTCTGTTCATCATTTATTCCGTCCTCTGGTGTTTCTGTGCAGAGATTTGAGCTCCCATGGCGATTTCAAAGTTCGCCAGTCTATTTATTTTTCTTGTCCTAGTTTTCACGCACGTCCGCGCCAATGTATCGGTTGATGTAGAAGCGGAACATGTAGTTGAAGTCATCAGATCGGATGATTCCGAGGTTTCTGATTTGAAGGTTGAATTGGACGAGCTTAAGTCCAAGATTCAAAAGCTTGGTTAGATTTCGATTATCCTTAACTCTAGCTATCGTTTCTAATAAGTTTTAATTGCTATTTTTGTGATGTCTGAGAAAAGAAAAAAGTGAGAAGGAAATCTAATTGCATGGAGAATTTAGAACAGTTCATTCGAGTATGATTTTATGATTCGTGGAGTCGGTAATTTAATATTCTCTGGCCAGATTTAAAACGCCATTTTGCTTTGTGTTTATATGTATCTGATAGATAGATCTATTGTGAAGTTATTTTTCAAGTTTTTGGCAGTAATATATAGGAATTTTAGAAGTTGACAATATCAGGTGTGCTATATCTCGAAATCTGGGTTCCAATTGTTTGTTGTATTGTTGATTAGTTGAGGAACAAAAATATAGCATCGAATTATACGTTAATTTTCACTCTTGTGAGTGTCGAACAATGTACTGGATGATGGTTAGGAAGATTTCTCAAAATCTAAACTGGTATCCTGTTATTCATGTTGTTGTTTTGGTTGCTAACGCTTGCCTTTACCCAATGCTGAAGAATCCCACCTTGATGAAAAAAGCCAAGAATTGAAGAGGAAGGACGAGGCAATAGCTCAGAAGGAAAAGATCATTAGTGCCAAGCTAGATAGCATTTCGTTGCTTGAAAGTGAGATTGCTTCTCTTCAGGTTTGTGACAGTCTAGGCTTTAATCTTTTAGTCTTTCAGGATGGTTAAATTGTCACCCTCTGAACACACTCGATCTTGCTTCCGTAGTTATCTCTAAAACCCTGTATACAATGTTTCACTCAAATGCTGAATTTTTTAAAACTATTGTCACACTTAGAAAAAAGGGCAATTAGACGCGGAGGAGCAGGTTGTGAAGGCGTATGCACGTGCTCATGAATTAGAAAGACAGGTGAGAAATGAAAATCATTACTTTTATTATTATAATTTTAAACCACTGTCTTCGCTTGATGATGTACCACCCTTCTGCAGGTCGATGATCTCAAAAGACAATTGGAGATGCTGAATGCGGAGAAAAAATCCTGGGAAACTCTGGCAAATGAAGCTGAGAAGAAAATGCAGAAAGCCATTTTAAGATTAGAGAATGTAAGAAGTTATTTCACTAGTTTCTTCTCCCACACTGCTGGTTTTTCATGACATACGCCCAATGTAATTATTTATCCGGTGTTTCCTGGGTGTTCGATGAATTGAGCACATATTTATGACACATGCTTTCCTAAAAAATTGTACTCCATGCAGGCTTCATTCAAATGATTTAAACTCTCTTATTAGATTTAGATTTTTATCACTTTTCTGACATTTGTTTATTTTGCAGATTCTTAAATATGAAATGCATGATTTTTGTTCTTTAGGTGCATTGTCATTACAGCTAGTGTGTCTGTAAAAAATTAAAATCAGTGCAGTGTATAAACTTCAGACAAGTAGAGTCAGATTTTCTGCTATAATTTTTCTTTTATAGGATGTAGTTTTTCTTTTGAAACTATCTTTCTGATTATGATAATCTTGCTTTTATTTTTTCTGACACCAACTTTGTACACGTTATGAAAATTCCTGATATTGGAAGATATTTTTTACTTCAACAGTTCCAGAAGATTCATGAAGAACAGGAAAATAGAATCCGTGTAACTGAACGAGCTCTTGAAGTAACTAAGGTACTTCATGATGCTTCTGAACTTATCAATGACAGTGACGTTTTGTTGTATATTCTTATATTTTTTAAAAAAAAATTAGGAAGAGATGAGGAAGGCGAAGTTTGAGGCAACTTCGAAAATTAAGGAGTTAACAGAGGTAATGTGTTTGAATAATATAGAGTGGTGGATATTATTTTAGATGAAACTTCAATTGTGAGGGGGATGCTAACTTTATTTCGTCCGCAGGTTCATGGTGCATGGCTCCCGCCTTGGCTCGCTTCACATTATGGCCATTTTGAGGTAATGCTCTAGTATTTTGTTTCCATTCCCTAACTTTTACTCCTCTGAGTTCTGTTCTGAAGGTTTACTCTTTGCAGTCTTTGATCAAAACACATTGGAATGAGCATGCAAAGCCTGCAATTGATGTAGCAATTCAGAAGGTAATATTATATAAGTTTCACTTCCTGTGAACAATTTTGAGAAGAAAACAAACTGCAGGTGGCATCCACCCCCCCCCCCCCC
>NC_036643.1:2354774-2368053 GCF_002806865.2 Cucurbita pepo subsp. pepo
CCCCCCCGAATTCACTGGTTTGCAATCAAAGTATTATTAAGGTTGAATTAAATTATGTCTTCTGGCCTCTGGGATCTGTGTGAATTGAGCTAGTTTAGTTAGTGCTTATAATTCTATAGCTCGAGTCTGAAAATAATTGAATTTCTTGACTGTATGCTCTTTTTTTTTTCTTTATATGCATGTATGTACATGTGTACACATATATTTTTTTGTTAGTAAGCCCATATTTACTTATAATCTAGTGTATGATTTAATACATTAATCAGCTACAACTCATGTTTCCAATTTGCTGCAGGCATCAGATAAGACGGCACAAGCAGCAAAATGGGCTGAACCCCACGTCAAAACAGTGAAAGTAGTAAGCCTCTAGTTTTTATTGTCTACTTGTTGTGCTTTGATATCTTTGAAGTTGACATGGTATCTCAATTAATGATGGTCTGGACTTCAATTCTCTAGTATCTTAATTCAATAGTTCAACACCTTAAAGTTCACATATTTTACAATAGAGGATGCATTATGCAATCTTGTAGCTTCACATTCTTATACTTGTAAGGTTATTTCCTTCCATGATGCTCAATCTAGAGAGTTTTCAGTATATCGTGTTATGCAATATTGTAGCTTCTCATTCATATACTGTTAAGGTTCTCTCCTTCCATGACGCTCAATCAAGAGAGAGCTTTCTGTAATAATCAGAAAGCACCGATTTTCTCGTCCACTTAATATGATCACCATTTTCTAATTCTTCAGGCCTATCAGTTTAGTCACAAGTCTGTATAAGAATCTTCCATGAATGAGAACTCTACATTTGTCTTCGTCTAAAAAATGTAAATGCTCATAAAGGTTGAAGACTTTTGACCAAATAGTTCATCCCTGGTTTGTACAAGATTGCTGCTAAAGTTCTGGCAGATAAGATATATAAAGGTAAAGCATAGTGTCACAATCACTCTTATGGCAGCGGAACAACGATTGTTCGACACTTTTTCTAACCCAGCGAACAAGTCAGCTGTATGGAAATCATAAGTCGTGGACAATTCAAACGTATGATTGAGAGATAGCGTTCAGAAAACATGAGAGATGAAATGCGTTGAGAACAATTTGTAAGAAAGCAATGTTATAGGCTAAAAGCAAATAAGCAATAACCACAACTTTGATAGCATACAACCCAAGTAGGAAGAATTGACGACTTGTCACATATCTCTATAGTACATTTTAGTCTTAGCGGGTGTAGACATGATTTTGGTGAATAGTCATACATCCCTGTATTAACACGATTGGGATAGTTAAGACCTAACTATACATGAAAGCAAGTAAAAAGGGGTTTGGAATGCCAAAAGATTTGTTACCAGGCTGCTGATTTAAATGAGAGCAACAACATTGTTGATATATATATATATATATATATATATATATATTTGTTTCTTTCCTTTTACTGTATGAAGTCTTTCTGACCATATTTTTTCCTAAAGTGGATTGCTCTCTCATATGCCATGACGTCGCTTGCAGAAGTATATCCCTGCTGTGAAGGAAAGATGGTTGGTAGTAAAAACAAATGTTAAACCACATGTCGAGACATTAACGATGAAAACTGAAGAATTTTACCAGACATCAAAGAGTGTGATAACTCCTTATGCAATTAAATCTAAAGAAGCTATTGGGCCGTACTATCTGGTATGTTATCTATACTGTCTTCATTTTTTCCCCTAAATGCACGTCTACTATTCACCGCAAATTCTCATTTTTCACGTTTTGTTGACAGGAAGTTAAGAAATTCAGCAAGCCATATATTGATCAGGTTGCTACTGCTACGAAACCTCATGTCGAAAAGGTTAGGGTGGTCTTGAAGCCGTATACAAAGAAATTAGTTCACGCATACGGAAAATTTCTAAAATCCGCGGCTGTATATCATCATAAGGTACACTTTCATGCATTCTTCCCCACTTCTTTAAGAATTGTAGAGGATATGCATTTATGGACTGGGTTGATGTGCTGGCTTGTGTACTTCGAAGTGCCTGCTCTACTATCGAGTTTATATACTAACCTAAACATTTGAAAGTCTTGCTTTTCCTTTCCCCATTCCAAGTCCGCCAGTCTCTTGTTTGGATTTCCAGTCCTAGTCCTTCCTCTCCTGTTCACAGTTACTGTTTACTTTATTTATGGATTATCATTATTATTATTTTGGTTGGTGAGGAAATATAGAACGGATCTGATATGGAATAAAAGGTTTGCCCATTAATCCCATATATGTACCTTTCCTTCCATTCTATCACCTAGACTAACTGTTAGCTTCATCATATTATTCATTTCTTTTCTTCGACATTCCTTATTTACTCTCTCAAACAAGATGGCTGTATGGGGAAACAATATGGTAATTGGCTCCAATTTTGAACTCATGCAATTGCAATTGTCTGGTCATGTTACTTAGAAGGTATATTTACTGTTGATCATCTGAAGGTGCTAAAATGTGAGAAGGGTGATTGTCGAATTATAATCAGTTTTTGAATTGCGCAAAATGTTCAGCTGGAAATGTAAAATCTCCCCTCTAATAATAGACTGGCGATTGTTATTTATTCAAGTCAAACTACGCGATACGTGTGTGTGTATTACATATATACATTTATATTCTCTCATAACCATACTTATCTTTTTCTTGAGATGAAATAACTATTATGTCTAAGTAAGCCATTTTTTGTTTCTTAAGGTTCAAGGTGTTGTTAAAGAGAACCTACATAAACACGAATTGACCAGGCCACTCGCAACTAGAGAATTGGAATGGTTTGCGGTATGCATTTTATGTTACTCAACATGATTTTTCCCCTCTTTTTCTTTTTCTTCCATACCCTTTCATCTTTCTAACATTGAAGTCCACTTAAAATGCTGCAGGCTTCTGCTTTGTTGGCTCTTCCTATTATTCTGCTGTTTAATATATGCTCTGCCATTTTCTGGTCAGTATCATACATACGGTTCTATGTCGATACAACTGCAATTGCTTTTCTTAGTTCTTTCATTGATCTTATGAAATCTCTCCCTCCCCCCCTCTCTCTCTCTCTATACACATATATATATATTGAAAAAGAGTTCTTTCTTATGTATAAATATAATACTCAAGTTTCCTTGTCACTTGCAGGAAAAAAACAAAGAAACCAACTCGAAACACTGCCCACCATGCACGTCGTAAGGGTAAAAGGGGGCATCCCGACAAGTAGAATGGCAGCATTGTGTTATTTGTCAAGCTCTAGTGGGATCTATTTGAGGTTCGATTCGATCATTCCCAAATCTAAAAGTAATATTCTATGTATAGCATAATCTTCGTCATCTGAATCTGTTTGTTTGCGTTCAATCGTTTGCCGATGCAGTTCACACAGGGGCTTTCGTGGTTATTGAATGTCTTCTTGGCCATAAACTAATAATTAAGTTTTGTTTTCCTTTAAGATGTCCTGCAGTATATTTTTTGATCTTTTGTGCTAGCATTTTAGACCCCTTGTTCTGTTATTCCTGTATAGTTTTATCAGGAGATAGCCAGAGCCGATAGCCTATTCAAGTTAATGTAAAAATAGGACTTTGCTTAATTTTATTGGAGTCGTTTGCATTTTTCTACCCAACTACCAACTCTCAGATTAAACACATGTAACATTATTTCTCTATAAGAAAACTTATCTCGATTTCCATTTGGGTTTATGTCTTTGATCTGTAATGTTATTGCGCTTTCTTCGATTTTTTCCTTCCCGTTGCTAATAGAAGTATTCGCAAAATTGTTGTTTATTTGTTCATCTAAGCTTTAGCAGAAGCGGTGCACAGACTCAACTGATTAAGGTATTTATCATCGACCAAAAATGTCATGTTTTTGCATCGAACTCGAGGAACGAGGTCTCAATTCTCAGCCTTCTTTAATATTTCATAACCCAGAAATCATTGCCTTCTGAAAATCTCTTTAGAACTGATCAATCCTCACAGGTTACAGCCCAAGAGCCCTACAATGGCTAGAAAATTTTTAATCGATCCATTAGTTTGAAGGCTATTTGGTCTCCAATAGTGGCTATGGTTGATGGTCAAAGATGGCTACCGTTTATCCAATTCAAAGATTCCTTTCTGAAAATTTGGAAATTCGTTTTGGCTTTCTCTTGACTCTCCTAATATTCCAATGGCTATGCCGACATCTCTAACTCCCTCAATCCTAGAATAAAACGACATTAAATTAAATTATTTGTTAGACTATTTTGCTAAAATATTTAAATTTTAAATTTTCATCGCATTTAAATTGTTTTGACCTGTAAAATTATTGTCTTTTAACTCATCGCATCTGATGTTTACCGATCCAATTTTTCTTCAATTGTTAGAATTTGTTCTATTTTAGTTTATTTACTTTCAACAAATCTTTAAAATTGTTACGGATATATTTACACGAATGTAGGTTGAGTCAGTCCCCTCCAACTACTCGAATCACATAAAAGTTTGAAAATATATTCACATTACATCTTTTTGTTCATGAAAATTCTTGTCATTATTCAATCGATTTCGGTAAATTTAACTTCAAATGACATATATATATATATATATATATATATATGTATGTGTATGTATATATATGTATCTGTATGTATGTATGTATATATATATCTATTTATGTATGTATGTATATATACAGGAAAAGCAGAATCCTGAGAGATTTCACAACGAATTGTACAGAGCATCTTACTTTGCTTACAGCTAAAGCAAAGAATTAACTTTTAAAACGTTCAATATTTTGTAACAAAGTGTTCTTTTCTTCTTCCTTCGAAAGAAAAATAAGAACCGAATAACAAAAACAGTCCCATTGAAATAAACACATAATAATCACAGTATAGGACTGAACCAAAACTCCAAACCACAATCCGATCATTGGAAGTTCGAAAATGGATAAATAAATTTCAATCCAACAATCTGAAGCTCCTGGAGACGATGGATGGATCAGCGAAACGAGCAGAGAAGGATCTGCAGAGATCATCAGGATCAGAGCCCCAATTTTCTTGTTCAAAATTCAACCGATAAGCATTTGGATTATACGAAGAACGCAATTCAACTGAAGAACAACTGAAGATTCTTCTCTTCTCCTTCTTGAATTTCTGCCACAAAATCTGCCATCCGAGGAGTCGTTTGCTTTCTTGTTCATTCGAAGAGCCACAGCTTTGACCTAACCTGATGCTTTGGCTACGTGAATTGCGCCATTTGATTCCCATTTACCGATTGAAGCTCTCAAACGATGAATATCGGAAGAAAAAATCGATGAATTAATTGGAGAGAAAATGGATGGTTTAAAAGGGAATTGAAACTCAACTGAAGAAAAGAGCCGCCGAAAGAGAAAGAGGCTCTGTTTTTCCCTCTCTCGTGTGTGGAAATGAAATGGAAAGAGTCAGAGAGTGACACCCTCGTCTGATTGTATAATATATAATCTAATGGAAGAAATGATGGGAGTTCGGCAATTAGGATTAAAATATAAACGTGACGATTGGATTCTTATTTGACTTTAAGCCTTTGTATTATACAAAATTGATGAACTCAAAAAAAAGGAAAAAAACATTATATAATTTGAATAGCCAATAGGGTAGGTAATGTTAGATGAACACCCGAGATTCCCTAAATTAGCCGATGTGAGATGTGGGACTTTCATTTGGAGTCATTTGTTCGACATTTGAGGATTCTATTGGCATGACTCTGATACCATGTTAGATGAACACGAACACGACTCTCCACAATAGTATGATATTGTTCACTTTAAGCATAAGCTCTCATGGCTTCACTTTAAGCATAAGCTCTCGTGATTTTGCTTTGGACTTCCCCAAAATGTCTCACACGAATGGAGATAGTATTTCTTGATTATAAATTCATAATTATTCCCTAAATTAGCTGATGTGAGACTTCCCTCTAATACCCTTAAATGTTTATCTTGAAGACTGAGAATAAAAATGAGCTGTTATAGCATTGTCTGTATTAGATTTTAGGGAAAATGTCCATTTATACCTTTATATTTTGGAAATTGAGTGAATTAAATATTAAAAATAATAATTATATCAATATAAATTCAAAAATATTATAAATGATTAATAACAACCGGACTCAATCATTTAAATAAAATTATTTATTTAAAAAATATTATTATATAGTTCTTTTTATTGAATTTTTATTCTGGACGGCATGAAGTTTAATACGTCTATAGCACCTACCCTATTCATATATATATTTAGGACTAATTAATTGGTATTTTATAAATCTAAAAAAAAAATCATTTTTCTAATGCAAATTTCAATACTACCAATGTACTAAATAAACAATCAACAACAAAATTGATGTATTTTTTAAAAAATTTAAATTAATTAATCATGTAATTTGTTTTATCTTTATTAGATTAAATGAGATAAAGCTGATAATAATTTTTGGGTTTATTTTCCTTTAATATAAATTTAAATTTTGGTAGTTTCTACTTGACTTATTCCATTATTTATTGAAGTTAAAATAATATCCATATCCAAAATGTTCTTAAAATAAAATGATTCCAGAGGAACTAAATTCCAAGCCAAAATTAAATTTGTATAGGTCAAGACAACCCTACATAAGATGATTTAAAGTTGCTTTAATTGATCCCTCGTATTCTATACAGCTACAACAAATTGAGCACCAAAACTAATTATAGGCATTAGTTATCATCAAAACATCAAGATCATAACCTAAACTAAGAACTAATTTTAGCAGAGGCAGAGAAGGAAGAAGGCCATGGATACATAGATAGTGACCATCTCACATACTTCCTGGGCCTCAATGTTTAGAACAAATATGTGAATTCCATGTATACTAACCAACCATAATGGGGCATGTCTCCACATGCAGCTGCTGCCTTCATTCCAAAGCCTCGATACTTGGGCATGTGTGTGTAGGAAAGGAAGGCCGACCACTACATAAGCTAAACGACAACGACTACAAGCAAAACTGGGAGCCACTCACCTAGAAATTTCCTCTCGCTGACATTAAGTTCTCTTTCTGATATTTCAGCTGATCCTTGGAAAGCTAGGACTTCATCTGACCGATTTCCACTCATTTCTGCAAGAGGAAGATCGTATTAATTCATTAATTCCATAAAAACTACACTATGAACCATGAGGCGGATATAATATAGAAAAACACAACGTTTTTTGCTCTAATGAGAAGGAAACAACATTTTTTTTTTTTTTATAAGAGATAATTTCTTACAAACGGGATGAATAATCCATGGTGTTTACAAAAGACCTTCCCAATTTGCAATGAGGGAGGTACAACCGTAGGAAGAGTAAAAATATTAGACAGTATAGACCAAGATATAGCTTGGTAAACAACATTGTCGAAAAGTTTTTACGGCATGAAGTTTAATACGTCTATAGCACCTACCCTATTCATATATATATTTAGGACTAATTAATTGGTATTTTATAAATCTAAAAAAAAAATCATTTTTCTAATGCAAATTTCAATACTACCAATGTACTAAATAAACAATCAACAACAAAATTGATGTATTTTTTAAAAAATTTAAATTAATTAATCATGTAATTTGTTTTATCTTTATTAGATTAAATGAGATAAAGCTGATAATAATTTTTGGGTTTATTTTCCTTTAATATAAATTTAAATTTTGGTAGTTTCTACTTGACTTATTCCATTATTTATTGAAGTTAAAATAATATCCATATCCAAAATGTTCTTAAAATAAAATGATTCCAGAGGAACTAAATTCCAAGCCAAAATTAAATTTGTATAGGTCAAGACAACCCTACATAAGATGATTTAAAGTTGCTTTAATTGATCCCTCGTATTCTATACAGCTACAACAAATTGAGCACCAAAACTAATTATAGGCATTAGTTATCATCAAAACATCAAGATCATAGCCTAAACTAAGAACTAATTTTAGCAGAGGCAGAGAAGGAAGAAGGCCATGGATACATAGATAGTGACCATCTCACATACTTCCTGGGCCTCAATGTTTAGAACAAATATGTGAATTCCATGTATACTAACCAACCATAATGGCATGTCTCCACATGCAGCTGCTGCCTTCATTCCAAAGCCTCGATATTTGGGCATGTGCGTGTAGGAAGGGAAGGCCGACTACTACATAAGCTAAAAGACAACGACTACAAGCAAAACCAGAAGCCACTCACCTAGAAATTTCCTCTCGCTGACATTAAGTTCTCCTTCTGATGTTTCGGCTGATCCTTGGAAAGCTAGGACTTCATCTGACCGATTTCCACTCATTTCTGCAAGAGGAAGATCGTATTAATTTATTAATTCCATAAAAACTACACTATGAACCATGAGACGGATATAATATAGAAAAACATAACGTTTTTTTGCTCTAATGAGAAGGAAACAACATTTTTTTTTCTTATAAGAGATAATTTCTTACAAACTGGATGAATAATCCATGGTGTTTACAAAAGACCTTCCAAATTTGCAATGAGGGAGGTACAACCGTAGGAATAGTAAAAATATTAGACAGTTTAGACCAAGATATAGCTTGGTAAACAAAATTGTCGAAAAGTTTTGTGCAAATATTCTCTAATTTCTTTATTTCCACAAATTCCAAAAGAAAGCCACAATGAGATTTTTCCATAGTAGGGTTTTTGCATTCTTGAAAGGGTGAAAGGGTGGTACGTTAAGGCCATATCCATAAGGAAACAACAAATTTTCACCCGACCACCAAGCCATTACAGCAGAAAATAGGTAGATATTTCACATTTGAGTAAGATCAAGAAGGTTACCAATGGACAATTGCCGATAAATCCACTTTGATAACTTGCAGGAGCAAGATAATTAAGTCTATCGTCTCTGGTACTAGCAAGACGAAGGTACTCCTCCCATGATTCAAAATGTGCTAGATCAAAAGGATTCTCAACTGGTTGAACGCCTCTGTGAGGCCAATGGAGCTCATCTAGATTTCAGCTTGCCCTTGAGTTCTCTTAACTCCTCTTCTTGTTGCTAGAAGTAAAAAGAACAAATACAAGTTAAGAAAAGATACCAACTTCCATGATAACATTGCACCATTTAAGTTCAATATATAGAAATTTAAACCTTAAACAACTTTCTGCAGGCGCGTTCTGATCTTTCTTGTAGTAAACACCATTCCATGGCCATGTCGTATTCTACTGTGTTCGGCTGAGAACAATGCGAAGTTGATACAGCTTCTTTCTGGGCAGTAACCAAGAATCAATGAATAGATGAAGAAATGGGGGAATGAATACGCACGGTCTTAAATAGTGTAATCGGTGTATTTCAGAGAAGAGGCACACATTACCATCTCACGTTGCATTAGATGTCTAAGCTTATCAATACTGTGATGCCCAAAAAAAATTTGTTTCTTTGACGGAAGTTGAGGAATTGCAAAGCTACCAACAAGAGCTCTGCGAAAATTCAAGGGAAAAAATTAGCTGGAAAAGCTAGATAACACACCTTGTGAGCTATTTTTACAGCTTAATTGATGTTATTCTTGATAATTTTCAGGCTATTCCCCCATATATCTCTGTTCATATCGGAGTAATCGGACGATTTAAATAAAACAAAAGATTTCGAGGAATGCACCAAAATTGATGGCCAGTAATGGAAAATGTGTCAAACTAAAATGAGAAAAGTAAACGGGGAAGACAACTATCAAAATAGTTACTGCCGCTATGAAATCAGAAACCGCCATCTAATGACAAATCAAGGCCCGAAACCGGCATGTTAAACTAGTCGAGAGGGCCAGATCCAAATGCTTTCGAACAATAACACTCACTATTTAATGAGAAATACCTTAGAAGAAAGGAGATCAGCAGAAAGTAAGAGGAGTAAAGACTATATTGAATCCAAGCTTACCTCCCATTTGCAAGTAATAAGCAACCTTCATCTAATTTTCTAACCACTTTATCTGCTGCTTCCTTAGTTTTGAATACAACATGAGCTTGACCTACAAAAAGTGGGCAGCAGAATTCTCAAGGAACAACACAAAACAATAATAATAGAATTTCAAAAACGCAGGGTCGTTTTATCGATAATATGGAATATGAGTTGGGAAAATGTCCTAAACTCATACCTATGTGAGGCATAGAAATTGCAGTACGCTGAATCATCTTAGCTGTGCAACTCTCGTTGAAGGCATGCCAGACAATATCCTGGAATGTTGTACAGAAATAACAAGAGGGGGTATCTTACTACCATATAAAGTAGGTTTCATTTATGGTAATTAAACTGGTCTAAAATTTAAATAATAGGGTAAGCTACACTTTTGGTACCTAAAATTTGGGATTAGTACCTACTTGAACCCTGATGTTTATAAGGGATACTTGATCCCTGATTTTTTTAATTATGTACTGTTTTTTTCCTAGTGTGGCTTTTTCTCTCTCCCTTCCCCTACTTCTCCCTTGACCATCGCCGATCTCGCATTCTAGTAGTTGTTCCACTGTTCGTCTCCTCACCCATTTAATTACGCCACACTAGCTTTTTGTTAGTCAACTAAAGATCAAATTTAGTTTAGAGACCGTTTAGAACTATTTTTCAAATCTCGGGGGCTCAAGTGTTTATTTCGAAACCTCAGGGACCAAAAGTGTATTTTGCCCCAAATAACAATACAATGCAGGAGCACGTCACATCAAATAATCAAAGCAAAAATTTGATTTATTACCTCCACTTCACCTGAAGTGTAAGCAGGATCCAAATTCTGAATTAGAACAAGTGTTCCTTGCTCATATGCATCTTTTATTCTTTCTTCCCACGGCTGGCATAGAGATGATCAGTTTAATTGGTTTAGAATAATTACATCAAACCTTAGAAAGAGCAAGATAACAACATCGCAAAAACTGGCCATGTAAATGGGATCTAGTTTTAGGTACAAAACAAGAACTTTCATCAATCAATACAGTGAAAAGAAATGACAAAATGAGAGGAAAGCATCAACCGACCTAATGGAAGATTACAAAAAGCTCATTTAATTGGCTCAAAAGTTCGGCCAGTCGTAATCACAAAAAAGAGGTTGTAATTAGCATCAGCCACCGAATAAGAGCTACAAAAATCTATCCATGATGACTCCTTTTTGGATATTACGGAGGTCCAACCTTTTCTTTCAACACCTACTGGTTAAGGGACCTTGTTTCTTCTTACCTTTGTGAATATTTATAGCTTACCATTTTAGCAAGAAAACCTTCCATGTTTTGAAGACTTCCCCTCCCCCAGAACACACGGTCATTACTTTTCAACTGTCTAGAGAATTTATGATTAAGTGGAATGTTGATGAGAGTGACAGAGCAACTACCTAACCAAACAAGGGCCGCCCACCCATTGAAGTGTAAAGGAAAATGTAATATCCCGTTTCATTTTGAGACCTTAGATCTTCTTGCCCTAAATCTCGGTTCTAGTTTTGCACAGAGAATCTTACTCAATTTGTACGGTATCACTCTTACAGTTCTTGTCACCTTTTCAAAACCTTCAAATCACCTGTCTTCTCAACCTTCATTCTCCTTACTTCTCTGAAATCTTTTTTGTGCTCCTCATTAAAAAGAAAAGGAAGTAGAGGCCTAAAATCATGGCTATTTAAACTCCAAATTGGAAATAAATAGAATAACTAAATAAATGTGTAGAAACAGCGGAAAAGACAAATGGATCCCTTAGACAGACATGCAGTTAAACAAATACTAATGTAAAATAAAAGAATCCGACATTAACAACATGAATAACTAAAATGATACGCAACCAAAGAGTGAAAGATTGACTTACCAGTCCCTTGAACCATCTGCTTCTATCCTGTCCAATTGTTAAAAATCATAACAATCAGAACCTTAAAATCAATCTGAATAGAATTTTTGTATCAAAATAAACAAGAAGATATATCGGGCCATTATAAATGGTCCATATTCCACTACAGTTCCATACCATTCCAAAGTAAAACTTAAAATGGGTTGGACAAGGGAGACCTGAGAATTAATTCCAGTAATGACTAACAACTAACATGACGCAAATGCAGTGCTTCATTTCATGAACAAAAAACTATTGTACAAGCAATAAGTAAATATTATGTGTACCATCATACTCCACATCTGCTAATTCTATAGGTCAAACAACCAAATGAATTATACTATTTTATGTTTTCCAATTTTTTTTATTTTTTTATTTTAAGGAGAAACTTAGCTTAGTCGAGAGAAATATACTAGAAATACAACTTACAGCATCTGGCCTTCTAGTAACTTCCACAATTTCACCATCTATTTTGCAGTCTGTAACTGAAGATATTTGGGAAGAGGCCTTTAGGTTCTTGCCATTAGAAACCTTTGTTGGCTTCTCATCTAGTTTGGGCTTCTTTATAAGGCTATCTTTGGTTTCATGATAATCTTTGGTTTCAGAAACAAGAACCTTAGGTGGGGAAGCCAGTGTATCGCCATTTTTGCAATTGAGGGCAAGCCTTTCAATGTCACTCTTGGTCTTTCCATGAGATAATTGAACAGAACTATCTAGTTTTGCCTTCTTTGCTGACCTATGTTCATCTTCAGCAGAGGCCCTGGGGCTTTTAACTCTACCGTCAACATCCTTAGCTCGAGCTTCAACACCTTTACGGTGTATCTCATTAGAATCAATTTCAGGCTTCGGAGATACCTTATCATCTAAGATGTTTTCTTGTTTACTACTAGTTCTAGCCATTCCATTTCCCCCATCAATCACACATACTCCAGACCTCTCTCCATTGGAGGATTTCTCAATAGGCTCCTCCAACTCAACATTTTCCTTTGTGGACTTCTTGAAAGAGTTTTCAGTAGTCTTCAAAGTTAGTTCCCCATTGGAAGTATTACGTCCAGAAGGATCTTCTGATTCAGTATCTACAATTGCAATGACACTTGCATCTTTCCCATCCGTATCGGTCCTCGTAACATCTTTTGACGTATCTAATCTATTAAGCAAAAATTTAACTGCGATGGAAAAAGAAACACTCAGTTTTGATACCCCATTGTAACAAATCAGCCAAAGGTCAAACTAATGAGAAATTGTTATGAAAAACTGAACTCGAACCTTCTACTCCAGCAATTTTTGCACACATCTCATTGCAGACCTCTTGTTTTCCAACATCAAATGTACGAAAAAATACAAAATCAGCCTTTTCGAGTTCTTCATCTGAAGGTCGTGGATTTCTGCTGTCATCTGAAACGCAGATAACGTTGCACTTTCCAGCAATTGCTTCCTGGTTTGAGACACAAAATATACGGAAATGAGTTGTTAAAAAGAAATTAACAGTCTCACTCACACACACACACACACA